>NC_136526.1:18979864-19024864 GCF_053919585.1 Euprymna scolopes | reverse complement strand
TGACCAGGCTCAATGTTCCTTAACTTTGGTGATCAGGTGAGAACCAGTGTGTGAACATGATTTTGCACTATATGAACCCCACCCATAGCCCTTGAGCCCCTGGAGGGACATAGGTCATCCATAACTTTGTAGATGCTTTTGTGGCGAGGAGTTCTTTTTTCAAGGTGAAGGTGCTGGCTCAAAGCCCAACCTTCCCAGAAGGTACATACAGCGCCTAGCCTTCCCAAATGGTCACCCATCTGGTACTGGCCAGGCTTGACGTTGCTTAACTTCAGTGATCTGGTGAGAACCGGTGTGTCTATGTGCCGCATAGGCATAACAGTCATAAGATAGCTGACTAGCAAAAATTTTATCAGCAGCAGTGATTAAAACACGAATTAACTAGAAACACAACATCTGTGAGAGAAAAGGTGTAGAGAAAAAGAAAGTGTGGGGTGAAAAAGAAAGGGTGGGGGGAAAAAGAAAGAGTTGGGGGGAAAAAGAAAGGGTTGGGGGGAAAAGAAAGGGTGGGGGAATGAAATCACAGACACGTTGTCAAATGAGATTCACCAGCCTAAATATAACAATGTCTGATTGCGAAAAAATGTTTGAAGCAATAGAGTAAACTAGCGGGACCTGTGGAAATTCCACAGGGGACTCATTCATTGAGACGCTCTGATGTTATTGTAGCTTTTTTGTTGCCTGGCAAAGTACGCTTAAATATGATATTTTAATTCTTGGAAATTTTGTATATATTATTATAGAGTTAATGTTCTATCGATTTTTATATGTTATAAAGTTGTGAATTTAAAAATAAAAAATATATATCCATATGACTTGGGAGCATTAGCTTGAATCGAAACCGAAATAAAAACTTATGAAAAAAATATATGTGTATATATATATATATATAAATTGAGTCCATTCAGCCATAATCGAAACCGAAATGGCCCAAAAGATGAAACAACGTTGCCTTAAGGAGAAGTGCTTTCCAACAACCCGGAAAACCTCATCAGTATGCCCTGTATTTAAGAATTCTGGTGAAAAGCCATCTCCCTCTCAGTACAGACCAATAAATCTCCTGTGTCTCATGAGTAAGTTGTTGGAATCCATATTGAAAAAAGAAGTAGTCAACCACCTCAGCAGAAACAACCTTCTTAGTGACATGCAATATGGTTTATGCTCCGCAAGATCTACAGCAGATGTGCTAATGGTTATATCTCATAGGATTAGTGAATCTCTTGACAAAGGCTTCTTTTCCAGGGCAATTGCTCTTGACATATCGAAGGCCTTCGATAAGGTATGGCATAAGGGCCTACTTCACAAGATTTCCAGCTACGGTATCACTGGTAATGTTTTCTCAATCATTAAATCATTTCTCTCCGATAGGTTCATAAGAGTAGTGGTTGATGGGCAGAAATCAGAGAACCACAGTACTAATGCTGGAGTCCCTCAGGGGTCCATCCTGGGCTCAACTCTCTTCCTGATCTACATCAATGATCTCCCAAAACACATACTTAAATCATTCGTTGACATCTATGCTGATGACACGACTATCTATGGCAACACATCAAAGGCCGTAAATGACAAAGTTCTCTCTAATTCTCCTCTGATCTTGAGCGCGTGGTACAGTGGGGGAAGAGGTGGCTGGTTACTTTTAATGCATCCAAAACCAAGCTTCTATCTTTACATCATCAACACTCTGATCCCCATTTGGTATCAATTGAAATGGATGGCTCTTGTCTTGAGGAGGCTCCATGTTTTGACAAGCTTCTGGGTTTGACTTTTACTCCTGATCTGAAATGGAACACGTACATCAAGTCTGTTGCCAAGGTCGCTGGAAAGATGGTGGGATCCTTCTACCGCTCCAGAAGATATCTCACTACTGATACAATTCTCTATCTGTATAAAAGCCAAGTACGTCCAAAGATGGAGTACTGCTGCCACATCTGGGCAGGAGCTGCTAAAAACAGCCTATCCTGCCTTGACAGAGTACAATATAGACTTCGTGGCTTAGTGGGTGATGCCCTTTTCTCTTCCCTGCAGCCTCTCTCCCACAAAAGAGACCTTGCGAGCCTGTCTTTGTTTTATCGTTATTTCCATGGCAAGTGCTCGTCTGAGCTCCAATCTCTCGTCCCCCACTCGCCAATCTTTCACGAGAAACACCCGTCGTGTTGAAACTACTGTCAATAATTTTCCCCACTCTTAATCTGTGCCTAAATCCAAACATAGATTCCATGAGCAGAGGTTCTTTCTCAGAAGTGCACGACTGTGGAACTCTCTTCCGTTTGCCTGTTTCCCACCTGACTACAATTTGGATGTCCTCAAGTTCAACATAAAAAAATTCCTGACAAACCGCCCTCTTAAGTAAGACACTCTATCAAAGCCCCCAATACTAATGATTACTACAATACTATCTCATTGATCACTGTACACGCAATAACCCTTATCCCTGAGTGGTCTCCGGGCCTTGATAAGTAGTGACCTCCATGTAAGAAAAAAAAAGAAAGACAAGTGTGTGAAAGAGCGTATCAATAGGCATATTCAACACATGAAGTGTTGTCGGAAATTACTGAAATAAATGTTTTTTGTAAAAATGCCGAGTCGTATGTTTTTATGTTCTTCCTGGTTTGTTTCTGCGACGGGACCAGACAATGTGTAGATCCGAGTTTTTGAAATGTAACGACACATTTAAAGTTGAACGGCCATGATACATATGAACAGATTTTCTTACCAAAAATTTCCCATCTGTAAAACACATAGATACAAAATTGTTTCCCTTGTGACGACAACATGGTTATCTTCCAATCCAATGACACTTGTCATAAATTGTCCTCATAAATCATTGCATATTATTAATCTATTATTTTCAATCCTATCATAATATTCATTATCATCGAATTTCTCATCTATCTTATTAACAATATATTTTCACTTGGTTATGAATTTTTTAGATGAGGATTAATTCATATTATTTGAATTCTTGGAACTATTGTTCTCATCTTAAGTATAATTTGCCCAACATTTCGATTAAAATATTCTCCGACTTTTTGTTGTATCTTGCCGAACTTAGGGATTTTTATGTGAAACTTGGGAATCCACATTCATGGTACGGTGGATAGAGTAATTGGTAAAATTTAGTAGCCAAAATTACATTTCTGGAGATTGAAGGTTTAATCCTCCGTGTGGGCAAACTAAAAATACAATTACAAATTACTTAGGACATCTACCCAGTCATGGCTGACGGAACAGGAGCACGTTACTCCCATGGATACATGGATTTACCACAGAATTTTATCAAGTCCTCTATCCACTGCGCCATGAGCGCAAATCCCCACATTTGACATGAAGATTCCCGAGTTTGACAATATATTACAAGGGCTCAATTCGAAATTCTGTGCAGATGCTCAAGTTTGGTACAAAGATTCTCAAGACGTTTCTGAATTTTTGAGATGAGGATTGATTATTTGTATCATTATCCATCGGACTACTGTTCTCATCTTGAGTGTGATTTTCACAACGTTTCGGTCGGTATAATCTCCGACCTTCTTCAGGTGTATCTTGTCAAACTTGGGAATGTTTCTGTCAAACTGGGAATTTGAACTGAATTTCGAGTGGAACCTTTTATTTACTTCATGTGGGTAGCATGCTTTTGTTCCTTCAGCCATGACTGGATAGAGGTCCTAAATAATTCGCAATTGTATTTTTCGGTCGCCCACACTGAAGATTGAACCTTCAACCTTCAGGAGAATATCACTTTTGCATTTGATTTTTCCCAGTCCTCTAACCACTGCGCCACGGGTCCTTGCAGACATTACCGAGTTCGACAAGATACACCTGAAGAAGGTCGGAGGTTATATCGACCGCGACGTTGTGAAAATCACACTCAAGATGAGAACAGTAGTCTGATGAATAATAATACAAAGATTCTCAAGTTCGACAGAAAGATTCCCGAGTTTGGTAAGTTACATCTGAAGAATGTCAGAGATTACATCAACCAAAACGTTATGCAAATGATATGTCTTGTATGGGAGGCAAAAAGGTAAAGAAATAAAAGGTTAACCTGTATTTCCTTCAAGTCGATGTTTACCATAATTAAGGCCTATAAAAACAGGTTCTCTAATTAGTTCAACGCCATTTAAATAACACCTGTGGTTCCATGCTAAAGACAATACAGCTGCTTCCATAATTGAACCTAAGCCTTCTACAATTGGACATAATTTGGTTTGGGCAACACTTACGCTGCAGAGAGAGGGGGTCAAATATGCAGGATACAAAGGCTTACGTTTTGACTTTTCATTTTTATCTTATTTGAAAAAGAGATGTGTTTACTTTAAATTACAATGACAAAACAATTACGCTATTCCTCACAGATACACATAAAAGATCATAGTTACTCTCTACTTTCTACGAACTTTCATGTCTTAAATGTAATTAACAGACTGTCTGCCAATTTTCTATGGTATATTGGCAGCATCATTTTTTAGGCAACTTATAATCATCTATATATTAATACGATAGCGTGTGTGTTTTTTTTGTGTGTCACGCTTATATCCGGGTTGTTTAATTGTTATGGTCTTCTATTTCTTGTCATAAATAATTTTAATAAGAATTCTTCCTAAGTTCTGGTTTCGGTTTCGATTATGGCTGAAGGAACTCAAGTTATATATATATATATATGTCATTTGTTTTTGTTTTTGCGATACGTTTTGAATGAATTCAATTATTTACGAAAGTGCATTTTCACCTAAATGCGAGTTGGGAATAATTTTCCCTTTAACCAATTTGGTATCCCCACATGGGGAGCGATATATATATTATTTCAAAAATATAATTTTTAAAATACAATATTTTTAAAATAATATATATATATATATATATATATATATACGTTAGAGAATGGATCAAGAGAGAGAGAGAGAGAGAGAGGGAGGTGTGTAAATTAGATTGAGACACGTTGACCGGAAGTCACGATCAGCTGATCGGATTGCGTGTGAGTCACGTGATCAGGTTAGCTGAATCGTGGAGATTTGATTTGGCCGTAGAATGCGACGGACGACTATCACAGACGTCTCCTCCCCTTCACTGGGAGGGGGGGGCGCTGACGTGTGTAGAAACGAGACCAAGAGTACCATGCAAGCCAGAGATTCACTTTCCACCTTCTGCGAGACATCTGGAAAGTGAAATAAAAACTATAAAACAAATTCATCAGGTTTGAGTGAATGAACATTCGTCCAAAACAGGTACCATCTCCCCTCCAAGGCACGAGATGTTTCCAGATGGACCAACATCCAAGACGCAGAAGGTATGTTGAAAAATACATGTACCACACACACACACACACACACACAACGGCATATGAACATATCATTTAATATAAAGAACAGCTAGACGATCACATGACATTAATTCTGATTAGACGATCACACATGGTCCCCTTTATTAGAGATAACACAACACATATATAGTTTTTTCATGAGATTTTATTTCGATTTCGATTCAAGCTAATGAACCCAAGTCATATGGATATATTTTTCTTATTTTAAAAAAATTGCAACTTTATAACATAAAAATCGATAGAACATTAACTCTATAATAATATATACGAAATCTGCAAGAATTAAAATATCATATTTAAGCGTACTTTACGACCGGGCTATACCGGGCGTTCGTGCTAGCTTAGATAAATACTTTTGCAGTTTTAACAAAAAAGCTACAGTAATATCAGAGCGTCTCTATTTACACTAAACATCTACAGAATGCCAACATCAATATATTATATATGAATGAGTCCCCTGTGGAATTTCCACAGGTCCTGCTGGTCTATGTATTAATAGGATAGCGTGTGTGTTATTTATTTTGTGTGCCACGCTTACATCCGAGTGACTGTCGTTTAATTGTTATGGACTTCCAATTTTACCAAGAATTCTTCATCAGTTTTGGTTTCGGATTAGCTGAAGAAACTCAAGTTATATATACATAAAGATATAAAGATTTTTTTTCATAAGTTTTTATTTCGGTTTCGATTCAAGCTGATGCACCCAAGTCATATGGAAATATTTTTTTATTGCTGAAATCGCAACTTTATAACATATAAAAATCGATAAAATATTAACTCTATAATAATATATACAAAATTTGCAAGAATTAAAATATATTTAACCGTACTTTACAACCAGGTAACACTGGACGTCCTCTGCAAGAATTAAAATATCATATTTAAGCATACTTTACAACCAGGTAGAACAGTTGAGGTAGCAAGGAGGATATCAAAGAAAACAGGCGAGGAAGTGATAAACACCTGGCCAGAAATCAATTTCTTAAGCCATCCAACACATGCCAGCATGTAACACAAACACGAAACTGAATATTATGATGATGATCCACCTATTCTGAAAATTAGGTGAAAAGCCACTTTAAGATGGTTGTACCTAATCGGCAGTGGCAATTCGAATGAAGTGTATATCCAGGACATAATTACTTATTCCTGATATTCATAAATAACCTCCCTGATAAAATTGTCACCGAGATGGGTAAATATGCTGACGACAACAAACTCTATAACAGATACGAAGGGAAAACGAATGAACACGTATCCAAAGCAATGACAGAAACCGTCAGTCCGTGGTGGAATGGGAACAAAAACTGTTGCTAACATTCAATGCTGCTTTTAATAATTACAAAAGACCTTCTCAACTATTAATAGTGGGCTCTCTCTACCATGCTAGAAAATTACTTATGCCTGAGAGCATCCTCTACAAGATCACATTCATCCATGTATGGAATATTGTCACATTTGAGCTGGTGCTCCTGCTACTAGTCTCTCACTCTTAGCCAGGATGCAAAAGAGAGTTGCGAATTTAATAAGTTCCTTCGATGAAATGTTGCATCCCTCTGCCTGTTCTACAAGCATTTTAATGGTGGATGCACCGACGAACTACAAACCCTTGTACCCGCAGGATGTAACTACCCCTGACAAACCCAAAAGCAGCAAAATTACACCCTTTACACATTAGAGATCCTCAGATGATAGAAAGATTTCGTCTCTAATAGTTTCTTCCCTAGGATTGGTAGACTTTGGAATTTCCTTGACTGTACTGACACGCAGAAGTTCAGGTGTAATGCGAAAAGACATCTTGCTGCTCAATTCCCTACATAGTATCCCTGCAAATTATGTCCCAAATAGACCCTCCCCTACATCAAGTGGAAGTGCAAAAAAAACAAAAACAACTAGAATCAAATGGAAGTTTGACAGAATTTTAAAATTTAGGAATCCTTAGTTCTCATCATTTGCTCACACCTAAAAGGCAAATGCCGGATATGTCTTGGACAGTTTAATTATGTCATTGCACATTCTTTCATTTAATCAACAATAAATACATTTTTGGATCCCCATCTTTAAAACTGGATTTTATTAGTATTATTTGGAGTTTTCTAACTACTGTTCTCCTCTCACAACGTTTCAGCCGATGTAACCTCCGACCTTCTTCAAGTATATCTTGTCGAACTTTGGAATCTACACAGAATTTCAAATAAAACTATTCATTTATTTATTTATTTTTTGCTCAAATTTAACCCCAAACAAGGCACAGTGCCACTTGGAAGTAGGGGGCTACTAACGGGGACATAAGTTGCAGAGGTATTATGAAGGGAGATGATCAGCAAGATGTCTGTTCACATTACATTTGAACTTCTTCGTGTCAGTACAGTTGGGAAAGCAGAATCCCGGAAGAGAGTTGCAAATTCTAGCAGTTCTGAGAAAGAAACTATTAGAGTAGAAGGCTTCCTTACACGTACGGATCTCTACTGTGAAGGGGTGGGATTAAGCTGCTTGACAGGTTTGCAAAGACCTGTAGATATAGAGTGGATAAAGTACTTGGTAAAATTCAGTTGTAAGTTACACTTTTTTGGGGGAGTTGGAGGTGTAATACGCAGTGCAAAAAACACTCAGAAATACAATTGCAAATTATTTAGGACTTCTACCCAGTCATAGCAGACAGTTCGAAATTTCGTGCAGATTTACGAGTTCAGCAGAAAAGTTTCTGAGTTCGACAAGATACACCAGAAGAAGGCCGAAGGTTACATCAACTGTAACCTTGTGAAAATAACAAGATGAGAACAGTAATCTGAAAAATCCAAATAATGACTTATCAATGATTATCTAAAAAACAAATTCAGAAATATAAAATGAATGTTATAAATTAAAACAAATGGTGTTAGGATGCTGTTGGGTCCCGGGCAATGCTGGGGTTTCCTTCAAGTATTTAATTATGAGACAAAAAAAGAAACTGTTTTGTTATGACTCGTTCTTCTCTCGCTCCCAGCATCGGTGCAGTCAAAAAGTAAATGCTATCTTAATTTAAAAGCAGCTGTCTCATCACCGGTGGCGACCGCAGGTGCCCTTTCAATGGCATCCAACTAATTAGAGAACCTTTTGTGCTTGTGACTTGATTAATTAAAGTCGTAACAATTGGTTGAAAACAAATGCAACATTGTTCAAAAACGTGTTGATTTGTTTAAACATGAATTCTGCTTTCAAACGATTTCTCTCAGCAATCACTACGGCAGTGACAACAGCATATTCTTTTCATTGTCTTGACTCTTGAGTATATCTAATATGTTTTTATATAGACTGATTTGGTTTTCGGTTGATTGTGTGTCTAATTGTGTCGGATATATACCCGAGAGTCAAAAGAATGAAAACAATATTTTGTTATCACATCCCTAGTGATTATTATCAATTTCTAGTCCTGAAAGCTCCATTGATAGATGTACATGGTGACGTGATTGGTTCGCGATCCGATTCAATAAATTTATCAAGAGCAAAGGAATCAGAAAGTTACTCTATCCAAACACTTTCTCACACCTGAAGCTATACTCAATCTCTACCAATCTACTATCGTTACGATTACTGCCTCCACTTAACTTCCGGTTGATCCTCCGATTTTAATTGATTTTTTTATGGTATCTTTTGTTTATTAAAT
Source organism: Euprymna scolopes (assembly GCF_053919585.1). Taxonomy (NCBI): domain Eukaryota; kingdom Metazoa; phylum Mollusca; class Cephalopoda; order Sepiida; family Sepiolidae; genus Euprymna; species Euprymna scolopes. The sequence continues at coordinate 19,015,901 of NC_136526.1, read as the reverse complement.
TGTTAGGTGAAAGAACAGACTAGGTAAAAAGAAAATGAACGCCCACCCCGTTCCCATGTTAAAAAGCGCTTTTCTGAATAACAACGTTATATATAATATCAAGCTAACCTGTCTGTTTAAAATGTATGTATGTATGTATGTATGTATGTCTCGCAAAAACTTTCGACAGAGGCGACGGATTTTTACGAGATCGGTATCGTTTTGAAGTTCGACCATTTGGATGACAAAATATCGAAAGATTGGCTAAAAGCATAAATTCGTTCACCCTAAACTGGGCACTTTTCTACAGAGTAGGGTCGCTTTTTTTCGTCGATATTTTCGAAAGTCGTCCCCTCTTTTCGATTGTCAAGCCTTACTTTAAACATTCTTCACTTCAGGTTTGATGATGGACGCAACGGCAAAGATGTCATGTTTTGTTGTTGTTGTTTTGCTTTTTTCACGTTCTTTTCCTCCTTCCCAGTACGGGTTCGAGCCTGCCTACCTACTACCATTTTTCTTTCTTTTTTGCTCAACACACACTTCCAAACACCCGGGCAACGCCGAGCAACCAGGCTAGTTATTTAGAAAAAAATAGCATTCTTAACATAGGGACGGTCAACCGGAAGTGAAGTAGAAACAGTAATTGTAAAGATAACCTCGAACCTTAGGCTGTTGTTATATGCTCGTTGGCCATATCATTTCCTCTTCTCTGAATCTCTGTCCCATTTGAGAGTTTTTGGTAAATTTCAGAAACGTATCTGTAATTTCGTTGGCTATATCATTTCTTCTCTGCACCTACTCTCGCACTGATGCGATGTCGTTAATTTCAGTCTCTTCTATAAGTTTGAAATAGCATGCGTTGTTTAAAACCGTCTAATTAATATGTCTGTATTTATCAAGAAAAGTGCTCAGTATTCGCAGCATATATTCTGTAGATCTAAATGTGTAATATTAAAACCAGAGAGTCTGTTAGAATAACAAAGACCATCTGATGATTCCTGGGATGGTGCATGACACATGTTGGGAGTTTGTTTAACGTAAAGCTGGTTTCGCACAGAGCCAGTTTCACTTTCTTGTCCCAATTAGCTTGATCCAGCGACAGGATAAAGTTGATACAGCTGGAGACCAGGTGGAATTCAGGAGCTACCAGAAGTGCGAACGTCCTCTGACATTCCTGGTATTCCAAATTGGTCACTCATCTCGTACTGGCCATTCTTAACGTTGCTTAACTTTATGAAAATTTGTGTGCCAACATGATTATAGTATGTGTGTAATATCAACAACATCACTACATAGCCTGAAAAATGCAAGGTACTGCTGACCATGAATTGGTTTGAAATTCAAATAAAGTTGGTCATAAATAAAAACAAGCATGCTTCAGTTGCCATGAGGGGAAAATGGAGCAGAAATTTCATCATCACCCTACGGCCTCAGCCGAGAGCCAAACTCAGTACACCCTTCCAGTATTCCCTATCTATCATTGAACTCAAAAGATCTTCCTTATATATATATCTCGTTGTATCCTTTCTGGAAAAGTTAATTGTCATGATCGATTACAAGATGATGGATGCCTCCACAATACAAATGATGAAACAAGTTCATCTGTGGTACGTGCACAATGCCCAGCAATCTGAACACGTCTCTTGCAAACTGAGGTTGATACTCTCGGTAAGTCTCAATATATCATTTCTAGAGTTGGGTGATTTCGCCATGAGAGATTAAGTACTCTTCTCAAAAGATGTGTGTAACATCCATCCAAACAACGCTATTGTTTTGCTGAAATAGTCCAAGTTTCAGATCCATAGAGTAATATTGGTTCAATAAGTATGCGGAAACCTTGGATTTTGCATTTGCAAGCAAGATTGGATTTCCAGATCTTCTCCATTTTGTTATAAGCAGTCCATGCCATGCCTTTTCTAATGTTAAAGTCTTTCTCAGAGTTCCTGAGGTGTGATCCTAGATACTTGTAGTCTTCAGCACATTTGAGTATGTTATTTGTGAGGTTTTTAATTTCATGATTGTTGCGAATGTTAATTAGCATACACTCAGTCTTGGTAGCATTTAGGTGAAGTCCTGTACAGTTTGCTGCTGATTCAAGAGAAGATAGGAGCGCCAGGAATCTATATATTAATACGATAGTATGTGTTATTTTCTGTGTCACGCTTACATCCGGGTCATTTAATTGTTATTGTCCTTCCACTGCTTGTCATAAATATTTTTACCAAGAATTTTTCATAAGTTTTGGGTTCAGTTTCGATTATAACTGATGGAATTCCAGCAATCAATTTTTTATAATAAATATTTTTATCCAGAAATCTTCATAAGTTTTGGTTTCGATTTCGAGTATGGCTGAAGGAACTCAATTTATATATATATATATATATATATATATATATATATATATATATATATATATATATATATAGGCCCCTGTGATCGTCTAGTGGGTGTTTGTAACCTTGAACTCTAAACGGGTCTACGGGTATAAATGAAACTCTTCCTTAGTTTGAATCTCTGATGTCACCATTCAGGTCTCTAAGCTTATTAAAAAATTTAACGGAACGAATAACGTTGTCTCTGGGGGACACCAGGAAAAAGAACATATACCTTGTTTGATTTTTCTTTTCTCTGAACGCGTCAGCTCTTCTAAGTTCCTTTATCCCCTTCGAAAAGGAAAATGGCAAGACGCGAATTATATATATATATATATATATATATATATATATATATATATAGATATATATATATATATATATATATATATATATATATCTATATATATATATATATAAATATATATCTATATATATATATATATATATTTTTTTTTTTTTTTTTTTCATAAGTTCTTATTTCGGCTAATGCTCCCAAGTCATATGGATATATTTTTTTTATTTTTTAAATCGCAACTTTATAATATATAAAAAATCGATAGAACATTAACTCTGTAATAATATATACAAAATTTGCAAGAATTAAAATATCATATTTAAGCGTATTTTGTCAGGCAACAAAAAAGCTACACTAACATCAGGCGTGCAGTTGTAAGAAAGAAGCTTTCTTCATAGAATCTATATTTAGATTAAGGCACGAATAAAGAGTGGGGGAAATTATTGATAGTGGTTTCAGCTAGATGAGTGTTTTTCGTGAAAGTCCCTGCTTCCTTTGTTCCAGCTCATTTGACCCATTCATCTGATGGTTTTCATCAGTTCGCTTTTTCTGATACCGTTATAATACAGCTTCCTTATCCAATAGCTTCATTTCAAGAACTCTGAAACTTTCTTTCTGCTGATTGTTTTTCTTCTACTTGTAATTTTGACGTTTTCAAGACTAAGTTCAGTAGGCATCCCTGCCTTTGCAATAATCATCTTTCGGTTTTTTTTATTATGTGCATTTCACTAAGTGTTGTCTGGAGTGACTTCTATGAAATAAAATGCAGAAGTCCAGCACCAGTTCTATTTAGTCCTTAATTCTTGTATTGTTCGTGGATTTACTCCCTCCCTGAAAGCCAATTTCAAGGTACAGTAATCCTGACTGAAAAAGCAGCCCTCTTTCAATTCAATCGAAATCGATGGTGAAAGAGTTTCTAATGTTGCCCACCTGTTTCTTGCGAGGAGGGAGCTCGAAATGTCCATCTATAATATAAATCTCACTTGTTTGTATAAATGTATGTATGCATGTCAGTTCATGTCATATGCATGCATATTTATATAGTCAGGTCATTTCATCTGCTACTGGTACCATGTAACCCAGTACTACCTGCCTCATGGTCGAGTAACCAGTGACTAAACTGGTTCCCCCACCAGACTTGTTTGGTGAGGAGGGTGGCTAGTCTCCCTGAAGGATTAAAAACAAGACCTTCCAAAGGGCGAATGAACCCTTTTTCGTGGTCAACAGCCAACTAGCACCATGTGTGTTAGGGTGGAGAGGGCTCCTGTAAGCCGTGGTGAAGGCAACCTTTCTAGGAGAAGCAAATCTCTGATTTAAAACCCCATAAATTGGGAGACCAGTACCCACATTAAGCTGGTCTGCAGTTTAACTTGTTGTTGGCTATCTTGCTCTTGCTTGTTGCTGGATCTCAACATTTTGAACCGAGAGAGAGACTTAGCTGTCGTACAAAGCTAAGACTCTGTAACATCATCTGTGTATAGATACTCCCTCAGGGAGTTGTCTATAAAAATGGTCCTGTGGCGATGGAAGTCATTTTTAGGCTCATAGACTTAAGTGTCTGAGGGAGTGGCACTTGTCTGAAAAGACGTTGCAATCATCAAGTATTTATGTATGTATATATGTCTGCCTAAAACTTTTGACAGAGGCGACAGATTTTCACGAGATCAGTATCGTTTTGAAGCTTGACGCGTCGGACGACAAATATCGAAAAATTGGCTAAAACATTAATTCCTTCACTCTCAACTATGCACTTTTTTACAAGGAGGGGTCGCTTTTTATCACCAATATTTTCGAAGGTCATCCCCTCTTTTCGATTGACTAGCCTTAATTTTAACCTTCGCCACTTCCAGTTTGGCAATAAGTGCAACAGCAAAGACGTCACGTTTTTTTTTTTTTATTTCACGTTCTTTTTCTCCTTCACGATACGGGTTCAAATCTGTCTGCCTACCACCACTTTTTTGTTTTTTCGCTCAACACACACCTCCAAACACCCGGCAACGTCGAGCACCCAGGCTTTGTTATTGATCAAAATCAGATTGTTTATAAATCACATTAATTATTTCTACAACTTTTGCTATATTTCTTACAAAGAGTGCTCAATATCGTTGATAGATGTTTTGTATATTGAAGTTTACTGAGCTTCAATCTATGGTTCCCCCCCTCGCCAAACTTTCACAAGAAACACTCGTCTAGCTGAAAACATTATCAATAATTCCCCCCACCCCACCCACTCTTTATCTGTGCCTAAACCTAAACGTAGATTCCATTATCAAAGCTTCTTTCTTAGAACTGCATGCCTGTGGAATTTTCTTTCGTTTCCCTGCTTTCCAGCTGTCTATAATATGGTTGTGTTCAAGTCCAACGTGAACAAGTTTCTGATGAACCGTTCCACTTAAGTTAACAAATTTACCGAACTTCCATTACTATCGATTACTATATTGTCCTTTTGACTACTGTACACTCTTTAACCCTTATCCTTGAGTGGCCTATTGGCCTTGATAAGCGGTGACGGCTATGTAAAAAAAAAAAAAAAAAAAAAACACAAATTGTTTGAATAAGTTAATTTTTCCTGTGATTTAGAGTAGGATGAAAGGGAACACAGCAAATAGTCCAACAGAAATTTATACACTACGCTTTATTAACCAGTTTTCCATTTTCTTATTGCTGCAATTTCCGCAAATGGTCACCGTATAACGTAAAGAAGTAATGAGTTTAATTCCTTGCTTAGGAATTTCGTATAAACACAGGTTTAGCGAATGTGATAAGGAACGCCAAGTGAGAACATTAACTTTGAAACAGTAATTAACCAATATATCCTCTAAGCATCGACAGTGGAATAAGATAAGTCTATGTTCACCGCACCTCACCCCCCAGGGATTGCGGAAATCGAACAGTTTGAACTGTCTACGCTGTAGTTTTGAATAGACATTATATAGACTTGGGCCTCTGCCCTCATTTCTAGTCATTATGTTCACAATGTTTCGACCAATTTTATCATCTGATCTTCTTTATGTGTCTTCAGCCATCTTTGATATAAATCGCATGTCTGTCTGTCTGTCTGTATGTATGTATGTATGTATGTATGTATGTATGTATGTACGTACGGATGGATGGATGGATGGATTGATGTTTGCGTAAAACTTTCGACAGAGGCAACGGATTTTCATGAGGTCGATATCATTTTGAATCTCGACGTCTCAGACAATAAATATCGAAAAATTGGCCCAAAACATTAATTCTTTCACCCTCAACTGGGCAGTTTTCTACAAGGAGGGGTCGATTTTTTGCAAGCCATTTTTGTAAGTCATCGTATCAGTTGGATTGACTTTGCCTAATTTTAACGTTCTGAACTTCCGGTCACGTCATGGATTAATAATAATAACAGTAATAGCAATAATAATAATAATAATACTAAGAATAATATTAACAATACTACCACTACTACTAAGAATAATAATAACAATACTACTACTAATAATAACAATACTGCTACTACTACTACTACTACTAATAATAATAATAATAACAACAATACTAATAAGAAGAAGGAAAAGAAGATGAAGTAGAAGAATTACTCCCTGTGCCCCTACATTCCTCCCATTTGGTTTTGAAAATTTGTTCTGAAAAATAAATATGAGTACAACGAAGCAGCACATGTACTTTTCGCTTAATAAAAACTTAATTACTATTTCAGTCACTTAAGTTGGTTGGTTGTTTTCGTTTTACGGCATATCAACCGTTTCTAGGTTATTGAATGCCGAATCCAGTGATTTTGAAGAAAAATTTGTAATAGAATACGTTTGTCTTTAAGTAAGTTTCTATTTAACCCATAGCTGGGACCCTAACAGGTACTATACACGAATTATAAGACATGAGCAGCATAAGTGATTAATTACCCATTGGTAAAAACAAATTTTTTAAGATTAAAAACATAATTTATATCCTTAATTTGTTAAATAAGCCATCGTAGCACATTCTGGATCTGTCTGATTAAATTAATTATTAAATCATAGACGCCTTTTAGTAATCAATAGACCGAAAACATCAAACGGCCTGAATTATCTCCCTTTAGCTGTTATAGGAAATAAAAATCGACCCAGTTTCCAACAGAATTAACTAGTAGCAATTAACAACATAATTGGATTATCTCGCTTCATAATTGTCTTTAGTAACGATATGAAAACATATTCAAGCAGAATGACAATGAATTTTAAAACATTAAATAATAATAAATAGATTAGAATACCTTACTCGAAATGTACAAGGATTTCTATATAATACAGCCTTTTTATTTATTCTCATATTCAATTAAACTTTAAACCTAAAGTGGTCTTAAATCTAAGTACTAAAATAACGATACTTGCCACTAATACAGAATTAAAATTAACCGTAACGTCATTTCAAGGTTGTTACGGCCATACTATAAATATAGAAATAAAAATTTAAAAAATATTTTTATAAAAAAATTATTTATTGGAAAATAAAGAAACAGTGAGATCTTATTTAGGAATTCAACGAATGGGATATATAAAAAAAAATTTCAATGGCTTAGAGTTTCTGTGGAAACATCTAATGACTGCTCTTAAATAAGGATACGAAAATTAGGCGATATATAAATATTTAAATGGGCTTTTCTGTAGCTACAGCAAAGGTAAATGTTTCTCACATGCTTTTCCCGTTAAGGGAATTTTTCCTTTTTCTTTCTTTTTCTTTCTCTTCAAAAATGCTCTATTGTCAAAAGTTTTTTTTATTCATTAAGTCTGAAGAAATGCTGGTTTTTGAAAATTTTCAAACGATATAATGTTTGAAATTGTCGACTGGACATGGAAACAATTGTAACATAAAATGAAATACACGTTTTGTTGCCATCAATACCTTTTTTGAAGTCTTGATTTTGCTTTCACATTATATATATATATATATATATATATATATATATATATATATATATATATGCGAACAATGAGATGAGTTGAATCACAGATTAATTAATCTTTTGGTTTGCAATCTTATAATATAGTCGAGAGGCAATATTTTTATAAGGCAATTCCAGTCAAATTAAATAGCCCAATATTTATTCTCTCATAAAGCAATGTAAGAATTGTATAGTTAAATTTTGTGAAGTAAAAAATATAGAATTTTTAGACAAAAAATGTATTGTTTGAAACAAAGAATACACGAAATTTAAAGTTCTTGTGTTCTTTGTTTAATATGATTAATTTTTTGTCCAAAAATTCTATATTTTTTATTTCGCAAAAGTTTACTATAAATCATACAATTCTTCTTTTGCTCTGGCTTGTATATTGAGCTATTTTATTTGGCTGGGATTATCTTCTAAAAATATTTCCCCTCCAACAATATTATAAGACTGTAAACCACAAGATTATATATATATATATATATATATATATATATATATATATATATATATATATATATATATATATATATAAGTGATGGGATGATTTTGAATATTTTTCCCGATTTTGATACAATTACTGATTCCGTACTAAATTACTGATTCAGATTCAGATTCTTCATAAATCTCTAAATATTAACTTACATAATTTTATTTTTTCTCCGATTACCGTAAAAACACACATGTTAAATGTGCAGATATTTTCCTAAACGTAAAAATATACTTGTAGGGGATGATCTATCAATTTTAGCTCCACTGGTGATTTAAAATCAATAAATATTTATTATTTTATAATTATTACCAGCAATAAAAGATTTTGGTTTAAATAAAATCAAATAAAAAAAAACAATTAAAAAAATCATTTTGGCATCGGAAAATCGGTACAAATTTTTCTGATTCTGATTCTAATACCCTTAAATATTCCGATTTTTCCGATTCCCGATTCCGATTGATCATCCCAACACTAATACATATATACATATTTATTCATTTTTTAATTTATAACGATCAAACTATATTGAATTCTGCGTATGACTTTTTGCAGTGACGCTTACTGTTTGAAATGTAAGCTTGCATTTCAGGTGGTGTTGACGATGAAAGTGACATGACAAATATGTTTACATAAACTGGAAAAACATTTCACCATCACTCGCCACCTTCCGGAGATGCACAACCCAAACGGAAAACGTCAAACGTTGCGCCCAGAGTTTCTGACATTGAACGGACATAGCAGATGGGGAGTGTGAGACGGGTGGACCGATCGGAATGTCCAGTTAAAATCCGGACTGATTGATTATTGTAATCATCCTCTTGACAATGACCATTCATTCTCTCGTAGACTGCAGTGCCAGACTCAAAGAGTTCCTTGCTAAAACGATTAGTGATCGATGTGCAACGTTACGCCATCATCATGGGAGTCATCTATCTAAGCAGCATAAAATCCAGGTCGCTATCATCTAGGTATGGGGAAAGAGCGTAAACAGAGGAAACACGATTCGGACAACTATAGGCTTGCCAAATTAGAGAGCCTGTGGCAACGCTTGCTGCAGAAAAAGTGGCAATTGTCCAAACAACCAGAGTTTAATCTTGTAAATATCAGAACTTGGTTCTTTAGAAAGTGGCCAAATTTTGGTTTTCTGATTTTCAAGAAATCAGAAAAAGGTCTCCCGCAAAAGGCTGAAGAATATCTATGACATGTTCATTGGCTTTGTAGATATGATTCCTATCTCTCTGAATCTCTCTCCTCCAATCCTAAGCATGTGGTGCGAATTGATAAAAGGTACCTGGTTAATTTTAATGCATCCAAAACCAAACTTCTATATTTTCACGATCAACGTTTTGATCCCCCCCCCCACTTGGCCCCAATTGAAATAAATGACTCTCATTTCAAGAAAGCACTCCATGTCAACAAGGTTCTGGGATTGATCTTTATTCTTGACCTGAAATTAAACACTTACATCAAATCTGTTGACAAGGTTGCTAGAAAAATGATTGTATTATGGTTGTCATATCTGTAAGGAAGCTGCTCAGAGCCTCCTTTCCTGCCTTGGCAGGGTTCAAAACCAGATTTATGTGAAACCTTTTCTCCTCCTTGAAACTCCTTTCTCACAGAAAAGGCGTTGCCAGTCTATTTCTGTTCTATCGCTATTTTCATTGCAAGTGCTCGACTGAGCTTTAACTTATGGTCTCCCACTGAAAAACATTCACAATAAGCACTCGCCTAACAATGACTACTGACAACAATTACCTCTAATCTGTCAGTGCCTTAATCTAAATGCATATTCCATGAACAGAGTTCCTTTCTTAAAGCTGCCGGCCTGTGGAACTTTATACTGCAGGGACTGCTTTTCAGTTGACTACAATATAGTTGTCTTCAAGTGCAATGTAAACAAGTTCTTGTTGAGCCATCCTCTTAAATAATCCAATTCTACCCAATTTCTACCACTACCCCTCATTACACTGTTTTTTCACTGACCTTCTTATTCTCATTAACTCTTATGTTTGAGCGGCTTGTAAAGCAAAAGTTAAAAGAGATTAAAAAAACCTAAATGCGTATCAGTCAGCAGAGTATGACTTTTGACCGGTTCGATAACGTTGTTCGTACTGATTTCCATATTTCTTTCTAAGAACAGCAACTTACAGTTGAAGGTTGTCAACATCCATAAGTCAAAGTGGTGCTTTCTCAATTTTATTAGTGATCGGCAATCATTCTCTGTTAAATTTATAGAAGAAAGTGATTTTTTTCTACAAAGAAATCACCACTTATCAAGGCTCGGAGGTTACTCGAGGATAAGGGTTAATGCGTGTACAGTGGTCTAGGGGAACATGTACTTATCTTTAATAGTGGAAATTTGGTAAATTCGATTACTCAATGATGGCTCATCAAGAACTTGTTTATATTGGACTTGAAGATAATATTGTTGTCGGTTGGAAAGCAGGAAAATGAAAGAGAGTTCCACAGGTGTGCAGTTCTAAGAAAGAAGCTTTATTCATGGAATCTACGTTTATGTTTAGACACAGATGAAGAGTGGGGGAAATGATTGATAGTGTTTTTCATGAAAGTCTGGACAGAGGGGACCATAGATTGGAGCTCAGCCGAGCACTTGCCATGAAAATAACGATAAAGCAGAGACAGGCTCGCAAAATCTCATCTTTGGGAAAGAGGTTGCAGTGAAGAGAAAAGAGCATCCCTCACTACAAAGATTATTTCGAACGCTGTCAAAGCAGGATAAGCTGCTTCTAGCAGCTCCTTTACAGATGTGGCAACAGTACTCCATCCTTGGACGTACTTGGCTCTTATGCAGGTAGAGAATTGCATCAGCAGTGAGATATCTACTGGTTGATTCGTTGTTTTTGTTTTACGGCATATCAACCCTTTTCAGGTTATTTAATGCCAAATCCAGTGGTTTTGAAGAAAAAGTTTTAATAGAATATACTTGTTTGTTTTTTTTCAAGTCGGTTTCTATTTAACCCATAGTTGGGACCCTAACAGATACTACCATTCCGGGTCAGAGTGGACCTGGGAGCAATGGCAATTAAGGGGGGGGCTCCACACTCCCCAAAGCCCACAAGCTGAGGCCTTACCATCGGTTATAGTTTAAGGTCATATCCAGGACCGAGATATCTTCTGGATCGATAGAAGAATCCCACTATTTTTCCAGCAACCTTGGCAACGGATTTGATGTGCGTGTTCTATTTCAAATCAGGAGTAAAGATCAAGCCCAGAAGCTTGTCAGAACATGGATTCTCCCTAAGACGAGAGCCATTCATTTGAATTGGTGCCAGATGGGGATCAGAACGTTGATGATGTAAAGATAGAAGCATCTAAATTGTGCTTAAAAATACTATATTGCAGATATCTTGTCAAGCTGTTTAGAAGCCATCTGCCAAAAAAGTAAAATTTCATTTATATTTTTCACCAAATAAAAATTTTCGACTTGAAAATACTTATGAAACAGAAAATTGTTGAAATGGTTTTATTTTCTTCATTTCTAAATTATTAGTGATTGATGAGCTTCTTCTCGGCAACATGATAGCATTTTTCTGTCGTCATAAAATCTAATATATAAAAGGCTATATGTCTGTCTGTCTGTCCCAATATTTTCAAACTCTATCTCCCCTGAAACTAAAAGTTGCAGAGCGGCGCCAGAGGTCTCAAATGACTGGACTTTTTACAGATAGGTCGTTGGTGAAAATAGCTTTTAAGGGATTAAAAATGGGTTAAAATTGAAAAAATCGTTATACATTTTGTACATTCATCTTAGTTTATTTTTTAATTTTTAATCAGTTCATATTCGTGTCATGTTGGTACAATGGTAACGTCACTGGCTTTGAATGCTAGTTTTGTTTTCGGTTTCAATTCTAGCTGATGGCACCCAAATACATTTTTTTTAAACTTTTGAAATCACGACTCTATAATAATGCATACGAAATCCGAACAAATTAAAATATCATATTTAAGCGTATTTTACGCCCGGCCAAAGACCGCCCCCCCCCCATGCTAGAATATAACTTTTATCTTTAAAGTGCATGTCACTAGTTTTCGTTTTAGTCTATATTCAATTCCTTTATAGATTTTATCTAAGATCAAAATGTAGTATCTGCATGATCTCAGAAGAAGATTGTTCTCCCTGTATTTACCTCCGCCTTTTGGAAAGAAATCCGTTTATTACTGCTGACCGGGAAATTTTCAACATATAGTTCATTAGTGTTTAAGAACACATTACATTTCTTCACAAACGTTTTACACATATCATTCAGGTCTTTTATCTAGGATGAAAATGTAGTATCTGTTTGATCTGAGAGGGTCATTCTCCCAGGTATTATTATCTCCTCCTTTCGGAAGGGGATCAGTTTATTGTTTATTGCCTGAAGATTTGCCTTTGGAAGTTCATTAGTTTAAGAATACAATTTCCTCACAAATGTTTTACACATATTATTCTAGTCCTTTATCGAAAATGAAAATGTAGTATTTGCTTCATTTCAGAACGCCATGTTCCCAAGTTTTACCTCCACCTTGCAAGAATTATGTGCTCTTTTCAGAAAGAGGGATGAGGTTATTATACGTTGCTTTGTAACTTAAAAAAAAAAATGTTCATAAATTTTAGTTTAATAAAAATTTACGTAGCTATGATCAAGATGCAGTATCTGTTTGGCAGTAAAGGGAAATTCTATAGTGAGTAATGAGTTACTGAATTTTTGCAATGAAGATTGGTTATTCGTATTATTTGGATTAATCGGACTACTGTTCTCCTCTGTCGAAATCAAGAATGTTTCTGCCGAATTCGGGAATTTGGACGGAATTTCGAGCAGAACCCTTTATTTACATTATGGGAGTAGCATGCTCTTGTTCCATCAGCCATGACTGGATAGAGGGCCTCAGTAATTCCCAATTGTATTTTTTGGTCGCCCACACTGAGGATTAGACCTTCAACTTTCAGGAGATTATCGTTTGACAGAAACATTCCTGAGTTCAACAACATACACCTCAGAGACGTTGCGAGCCTGTCTCTGCTTTATCGTTATTTTGATGGCAAGTGCTCGTCTGAGCTCCAATCTATGGTCCACTCTCGCCAAACATTCATGAGAAATACTCGTTTGGCTATAAACACTATCAATAATTTCCCCCACTCTTTATCTGTGCCTAAACCTAAACGTAGATTCCATGAACACATTTTCTTTCTAAGAACTGCACACCTGTGGAACTCTCTTTCTTTTACCTGCTTTCCAGCTGATTACAATATGGCCGTCTTCAAGTCCAATGTAAACAAGTTTCTGATGAGCCGTTCCTCTTAAGTAATCCAATTTACCAAATTTACACTTCTAACGATTACTATATTGTCCTTTTGACCAATGTACACTCTTTAACCGTTATCCTCAGGTGGCCTCTGGGCCTTGATAAGTTGTGATTTCTTTGTAAAAAAAAAAAAAAAAGAAAAGAAGGTCGGGGTGTACATCGACCGGAACGTTGTGAAAATCACACTCAAGATGAGAACAGTAGTTCAAAGAATTCAAGTAATACGAGCGATGAGTTAGTTTGTACCATGAGGGGAAGTGGACGGTTATTCATGAAAAAGAAGAAAGATTCCTTTTAACTCTCCTTCCCAGTTTTCCTAATTTTTTTCATCCCCCCCCATCTTTTTCTCTCATCCTTCTTCCCATTTCCTCTCTTTTCTTCTACTTCTTTTCTCTCCACACTCTCTTCCTCATTCCGCTCCTCCTCTCTCCACCTTCGTTTCCCTCTCTCTCACTTTTCTATTTCTCTTCTATTTCTTCTTCGTCTCTGGCTTATGCCAGCAAAGCCCAATCGACTCTTATTCTAAAACAGAACCCAGTCCCTCCCGGGAGCTCATCCGGTTAACAATTGTTTCCAATAAAGGGGTTTTTTCCCAGGTGCACCCTAATTACAGATTACGAATTAATGCAACAAACGCAAGGACTCCAAAATATCTTCATGAATATCCATGGACTCCGCCTTTCATGGAAGTACTTTTCGGAAATCCATGAAAAAATGGCTTTTAAGGACGGTTGGATCTGTATGCACCCAAAAGATCCATCAAACGGGGAATATATATATATTTTGAGAAATTTCTTTTACATTCCTGGATCAGATTGATTAATATGAAATCTCTTTCCCTCTATCAACTTTATACGACTTTATACCCCCCCCTTTCTCTCTCTCTCTCTCTCTCTCTCTCTCACTTCGTCTCTCTCTAACTCCGTCTTTCTCTCTCTCTCACTTCTTCCACTTCTATTTTGTTCTGATACCCGATTTTACTTCATCATCTCTCTCTTTTTCTTCCATCACACTTCTTTTTCTTTTTTCTTTTTACAAAGGAGTCACCATTTATCACAGTCCGGAGGCCACTCGAGGATAAGGGTTAATGGTTATACATTAGCCGATGTGATTATAGCGTAGTAAACATAAGTAGTGGGAATTTTGTAAATTGGATTACTTAGAGGGACGGTTCATCAAGAACTTGTTTACATTGGACTTGAAGACAACCATATTGTAGTCAGCTGGAAAACAGGAAAATGGAAGAGTGCCACAGGCCTGCAGTTCTAAGAAAGAAGCCTTCTTCATGGAATCTACATTTAAGTTTAGGGACAGATAAAGAGTGGGGGAAATTATTGATAGTGGTTTTGGCTAGACGAGTGTTTTTCATGAATATTTGGCGATGGGGGACCATAGATTGAAGCTCAGCTAAGCACTTGTCATAACGATAAAGCAGCAGATGTGGCAACAGTACTCCATCATTGGCCGTACCTGGCTTTTATATAGGCAGAGAACATCATCAGGAGTGAGACATTTACTGGAGCGGTAGAAGGATTCTACCATTTTTCCAGCGACCTTGGCAATGGATTTGATGTATGTGTTCCATTTCAGATCGAGAGTAAAAGTCAAGCCCAGAAGCTTGTCAAAACATGGAGCCTCCCCAAGTCGAGAGCCATTCATTTTAATTGATGCCAGATGAGGATCAGAGCGGTGATCATGTAAAGATAGGAGCTTGGTTTTAGATGCATTAAATGTAACCAGTCACTGCTTTCCTCATTGTACCACATGCATAAGATCAAAGGAGAGAGAATCAGAGAGAACTTGGTCGTTTATTGCTTTTGGTGTGTTGCCATAGATGGTAGTGTTATCAGCATAAATGTCTACAAATGATCTAAGGATGTGATTTGGGAGATCATTGATATAGATCAATAAGAGAATTGAACCCAGGATGAGTTGGACACTGAGGACAAGGAGTGTTGGACTCTGAGAGACTCCAGCATTAATACTATGAGCTTCTGATTTCTGCCCATCAACCACTACTCTTAAATGCATATAAAATAGAAATATATTTATGAAGTAATTCTTCTTACATACAAACTAAAACTAACAAGTCTCTTTACTTCTCTATTTTTTGGTTTTAGATGCATTAAATGTAACCAGCCACTGCTTTCCTCATTGTACCACATGCATAAGATCAGAGGAGAGAGAGAGAGAGAGAGAGTCAGAGAGAACTTGGTCATTTACGACCTTTGACGTGTTGCCATAGATGGTAGTGTCGTCAGCACAAATGTCAACGAATGATGTAAGGATGTTATTTGGAAGATTATTAATGTGGATCAGGAAGAGAGTTTCTTTTTCTTCTGCTTCTCTGTTATCCGGTGTCACAAAAACAAAAACATCATTATCGTAAACATTGATTAATGAGAAACCAATTACTTTTCTTTAGAGTCGCTCTTTATCAGTTAAAGATCATTAATACAATTTCCTCTCCAAAAATTTTTAAAAAAAACATGGCTATCTGTTTACGGTTTAAAATTGGCTGCTTTATTTTATAAAAAAAAAAGTCATGTTAAGATGAAACTTTTTTTATTATAGATTCTCCTTAAAATAAAAAACAAATGTGCAAGTGAATCGAGAGTTGTTCCTTTATAATTTATATAAGAAATCACGCAGAAAAACGAAACAAAATAATGTGTTGTGTGTTGAACTTTCCTTGCAAAACATTTAAATTTTTAAATTAAACCTTTTTAGCTTTAAAAGGTTAAAAAAACAATTTGCTAAAAAAAAATGTTTTAAATCCATCTTTATCTATTTTATTTTTTTATTCATTTTATTTATAACTAGCTTGGATATCTGGCGTTGCCTGGGTGTTTGTGGGTGCGTGTTGAGCAAAAAAAAAAAGTTGTAGTAGGCAGGCATGCTCGAACCCATAACGCAAAGGCGGAAAAAGAAAGTGGAGGGGTTAGGGTTAGGGTTAGGGTTAGGGTGTTGGTTGAGCAAAAAAAGAAAAAAAAAAAATTTTGAGCACAATTTTTTTTTTTTTTTTTAAAATAAAGTGGTAGTAGGCAGGCTCGAACCAGTACCACAAAGGAGAAAAAAGAAAGTTTAAAAAAAAAAAAGCGTGATGTGTTAGCTGCTGTGCCCATCATCAAACCGGAAGTGACGTAGGTTTAAATTAAGGATAGACAACCGAAAAGAGGCGATGACTTTCGGAAATATCGGCGATAAAAGCGACCCCTCCTTGTAGAAAAGAGCCCAGTTTTGGGTGAAAGAATTAATGCTTTTAGCCAATTTTTCGATATTTGTCGTCTGACGGATCGAGCTACAAAATGATATTAATCTTGCGGAAATCCGTAGCCTCTGTCAAAAGATTTTGCTAGACATACATACATACATACATGATGATTGCAACGTCTTGTCAGACGAGTGCCACTCCCTCAGGCACTTAAAATGACTTCCATTGCCACAGGACCATTTTTATAGACAAATGCCTGAGGGAGTATCTATACAAAGATGATGTTACAGAGTCTTAGCTTTGTACGACAGCTAAGTCTCTCTCTCTCGGTTCAAAATGTTGAGATCCAGCAACAAGCAAGAGCAAGATAGCCAGCAACAAATTAAACTGCAGACCAGCTTAATGCAGGTAATGGTCTTCCGCTTTATGTTTTTTTAAATCAGATATTTGCTTCTCCTAGAAAGGTTGCCTTCACCACGGCTTACGGGAGCCCTCTCCACCCCAGCACACACATACATACACACAAACACACACGATGCTAGTTGGCCGTTGACCCCGAAAAAGGGTTCATTCGCCCTTTGGAAGGTCTTGTTTTTAATCCTTCAGGGAGACTAGTCGCCCTCCTCACCAAACAAGTCTGGTGGGGGAACCAGTTTAGTCGCCGGTGACCCGACCATGGGGCAGGTAGTACTGCGTTACATGGTACCAGTAGCATATTGCATGACCTGACATACATACATACATACATACATACATACATACATCTAAACACACAGGTTAAATTATATATGTGTTTTAAAAATTTTCAACTTCCGTGGAATTTCCACAGGTTCTGCTAGTAATTACTATTCTTATATTAAGCTTCCTTTTCTTCTTTCTTCCCATTGTTATTTGTCTCTATTCGACTTCGTTTTTCTTCGTGTTATTTTTATTATTCGGACTACTGTTCTCATTTTGAGTGTTATTCTCGTAACGTTTCGGTCAATGCAACTTCAGACATTGACTGAAACGTTGTGCAAATAACGCTCAAGATGAGGACAATAGTCCGAAGAATCCAAATACGAATTAATGCTCATCTCAAAAATTATTTTTCTTCTGTCTACTCTTCCCACTCTCTACTCTTTTCCATTGTCACTTTCTATTTTCTTCTCAACACCTCCCCCTCTCTCTCTCTCTCGCTTTCACTGTTTTATTCTCTTCTACTTTTTTTTTCTCGCTCTCTTCTTCTTCTGCTGCTTCTTTCTCTCTCTACCTCTCCCCCCCTCTCTCTCTCTCTTATTCTTATTTTCTCTGTCTTCTCTCTCTTACTTTCTTCTTTCGGCCGCTTCATTTTCTTCTACCTTTTTTTTTGACAAGGGACTCACGACTTATCAAAGCCTGGAGGCCACTCGAGGATAAGGGTTAATGAATGTACAGTAGCCAATGGAATAATATCATAGTAATCGTTAGTAATGGAAATTTGGTAAATTGGATTACTTAAGGGGAACGGCTCATCAAGAATTTGCTCACATTGGACTTGAAGACGACCATGCTGTAGTCAGTTGAAAAGCAGGAAACAGAAACAGAGTTCAACAGGTGTGCAGTTCGAAGAAAAAAAAAACTTTGTTCTTGGATTCTATTTTAGATTTAAACACAGATAAAGAATGGGGATAATTATTGAGAGTTGTTTCAACTAGATGAATGTTTTTCAGTGAAAGTCAGGTAAGGGGGGGCGTAGATTGGAGCTCGGACGAGTATTTGTATGAAAGTTTTCTTTTGCTTCTGTTCTCTTATTTTCTTCTTTTTCTTGAATTGTATTTTTAGGTCTCACCTGCATAGCCAATCAAATGGTGATAAAAATTGAATTAGTTCTGTTTATTATGTATATGTAACAACTGTTTATTATGTATATGTAACAACTGTTTATTATAGTATATGTAACAACTGTTTATTATAGTATATGTAACAACTGTTTATTATGTATATGTAACAACTGTTTATTATAGTATATGTAACAACTGGTATAAAATGACAAAATAATTTTAGCCTTTTATAAAAAAAACAACAGGAGGACCCGACGTTGCTCATAATTAAATGAGGATCACTATTTTATGAGATTTCTTTGTTTTTAGTATCTCTTTACTCCCATTTCTCCTTCTAATAAAGTTAGAAAAAAAGTTGAAAAACTATCTTAATTAGTGTCTTATACATATGGTTTCAATTTTCCTTGATAGTGGATGCCCATATTAAAAGTTTAAAGGAAGTTCTGTCTCTATTGGTTACTTAGAAGTTGGGGTGCGTAGGTAAGTAACACAGAGATGCAAATCACATTATCTTCTTGGGAGAATGTTTTACATCTATCTATATATCTATAAAAGTGAAAATGTCTGTGTGTGTGTGTGTGTACATTTTCCTACCAAATTACTCTGTCAATTTTCAGTCTACAGACTCGAGATTTGATATAAAAAGTATTGAGATTTGGAAAAATCTTTTTCATCGGTTTTCGGCCAGAAATTTGGTTGTCAAGGGGTTAAAGTTAAACGATTGGACCACTGACAAATCTATCAAACTCCTCCGCCAATTTTGGGTCTAAACACTTGAAATTTTAGATGTAGATTACTTGAACATGGATCAAATTTTTTAATTTCATTTGAGCCCAAAAAAAGAAATGTTTAAAAAAATTTGACCTCTGCGGTCCCTACAAAATTACTCAGCCAATTTCTGGTCCAAACATTTGAAAGGGTATTCAGAGAAAGGGCAATCTTTTTAATCGTTTTTTTGTTTTGTTTTTGTTTTGTTTTTTTTTAATTTGGTTTGCAAGGGGTTCAAAAGATTTTACCTTTGCGGTCTCTAGCAAACTATTCAGCCAATGTTGGGTCTAAACATTTGAAATTTTACATAAAGGATATTCAGACATGCAGCAAGCTTTTTAATCAATTTTTGGCCGAAAATTTGGCTGGCAAAAGGTCAAAGTTTACGAAATTGACTTTTGCAGATTCTACCAAACTCCTCTGCCAATTTTGAGTCTAAACACTTGAAATTTTAGATGTAAGTTACTTGGACATGGGTCAAACATTTGAATTCAATTTGAGTCCAAAACAATAAACGTTAAGGTGTAAATTTGAGTCAAATATTTTTTTAAATTGACACCTGCGGTCTCTACCAACTTTTCTCTATGGTAGTTAAGGAAGCCTATGACATAGAAAGGCATTACCATACATATTCACACGTAATAACATATACATATACACATAAAGTTATGAACACTACATAGGGCCCAAGCAAAGCCAGGCGGAACTGCTAGTATATCTATAAAAGTGAAATTGTCTGTGTGTCTGTCTGTGTGTGTACATTTCCCTCCCAAATTACTCTGTCAATTTTCAGTCTACAGATTTGAGATTTGACCTAAGGGGGATTGAGAGTTGGAAAAATCTTTTTTATCGGTTTTCAACCAGAAATTTGGCTATCAAGGAGTCAAAGTTAAACGATTTGACCTTTGAAAACTCTACCAAACTCCTTTGCCAATTTTGGGTCTAAACACTTGAAATTTTAGATGTAGGTTACTTGAACATGGCTCAAACTTTTTAATTTGATTTGAGCCCAAACATAATTAAGGGGTCAAAATTGAGGTGAGAGTTAAAAAAGAACTTGAACTCTCAGCCAATTTTTAGTCTAAACATTTGGAATTTTACATAAAGTGTATTCCGACATGGGGCAAGCTTTTTAATCAGTTTTTGGCCGAAAATTTGGTTAGCAAGGGGTCAAAGTTTGGATATGTTGTAAACTTTAAGGGGATTATGACTCAGAGATTCAGGAACACTTCTATTGGATTCCCTCGTAAATTATACATAGGAATACATTTTATGTAGATTCTCTAACCTTTCTTTCTACAGGGGACATACAATCAATCACACACAGACACATACATATTGATATTGAGTTTTATATAGAGAGAAATTTAGTTTCACAATGTATTTTGGTTATTTCTCCGAAGAAATCTATAAATCCTATTATTTAAACTACTATTCTCATTTTGGTTGTAAATTTCTAATTGTTTCGGCTGACGTAAGCTCTTTAGGTGCATGTTTTCGTCTCGTGATGCAAAGATTAAAGGCATGGACTAAGAATGGGTTATAGGTGACAATTTTCTAGCGGATTGAAGTTTCAATCCTTACTACAGCTGATAATAATCAGGATTAACACAATAAACATTCCTACACAGTACTTGGTTAGTGACAGTATTTTAGAGGTTCAAGGTTCAATCCTCAGTGTGAGCAATGTTAAAATAACAATTGCGAATGACTGGATGCTACTCCCATGGATTACCGTTCATGCAGATTTCCGAGTTACATCAGAAACGTTACAAAAATAACAACCAATATGAAAATAATACAGAGTCTATAAACTTTAAACCAAAAGTATTCAGTCATTTATATAAGATTGAAAACTTCTAAATATATTGTAATCTGTTGGTGTGAGATCCGGAGAATATGGGAGGTGATTCATAATTTCCTAGGCATATTATTCATGTTAGAATATTTTTGGCATATGAATCAAATATGACCATAAAATTTTGGCGATTATATTTATAACCATGGGTGATAAGAACAATCCAATCCGATGCCAAAATCACTTTATCTATATATCTATAAAAGTAGAAATTGTCTGTGTGTGTCTGTCTCTGTGTGTACATTTCCCTACCAAATTACTTTGTCAATTTTCAGTCTACAGACTCGAGATTTGACATAAGGGGTATTGAGATTTGGGAAAATCTTTTTAATCAGTTTTCAGCCAGAAATTTGGTTGTCAAGGAGTCCAAGTTCAACGATTTGACCTTTGACAACTCTACCCAACTCCTCCGCAAATTTTGTGTTTAAACATTTGATGTTTTAGATGTAGGTTACTTGGACATGGATCCAACTTTTTAATTTGATTTGAGCCCAAAACAATAAATGTTAATGGGTCAAAATTGGGGTCAAATCTTTTCAAAATTTGACCTCTTAGCCAATTTTTGATCTAAATATTTGAAATCTTACATAAAGATTTACATAAAATGTATTCAGACATGCAGCAAGCTTTTTAATTACTTTTTGAGCGAAAATTTGGCTGCCAAGAGGTCAAAGTTGAAAGAGTTGACCTTTGCAGACTTTACCAAACTCCTCCGCCACTTTTGGATCTACATGCTTGAATTTTATGTTTTTTTTAAATCAGAGATTTACTTCTCCTAGAAAGGTTGCCTTCACCACGGCTTATGAGAGCCCTCTCCACCCCAACACACGCATACATACATACAAACACACATGGTGCTTGTTGGTCGCTGACGCAGAAAAAGGGTTCATTCGCCCTTTGGAAGGTCTTGTTTTTAATCTTTCAGGGAGACTAGCCACCCTACATACATACACACGTACATACATACAGGTGATATTTATATTACAGACGAGCGTTTGTCATTTAAACGTATCATTATTTAAATGTTATGCACATTTGATGAAAGGCAGCTCGAAATTATAACATAACAAAAGACATTTTGAATAAACACGAAAGACGGCTATACAGCACGGTGACCCTCTAATAAGAAAAAAAAAATTTTGAAAGTTGGAGGTTGCAGTGATACTAACACACAGAATGAGAACAGTATAGCTGAGTAGAAGCTGCAATTAATTCGCAATAGTATTCTTAGTATTGCCCGCACTGAGGATTGAACCTTCAACCTCCAGAAGACAATTTAATTATTGTTTAGCCATTAAAATCAAAAGGTAATCAAAATTCTCTGGTCTTTTGTCACGTTTTTTTTTTTTTTTTTTGCTGTCACTAAATGTAAACATTTTTGCTAATAATTAGGGCTAGGACAACAGCAGAGTCTTTTCATTGTTTTGACTCTCGAGTGTGTATCTGTTGATATTTTATATGCTTTTACATAGAATGATGTTGTTCTCGGTTGATTAACTGTGTCTAACTGTGTTGGATATATACTCGAGAGTCAAAACAGTAAGAATATTCTGTTGTCATAGCCCTACTAATAATATAATTTATTAACCCTCATCAAAAACGTTCTACGACAAAGAAGACCAGAAAGTAGACTTGTAGATATAACAGTAAATAGGATGAAGATAAACGTTCGAAAGAAATGAAATAATTTAAATAACATATTTAATTTATCACGTGTCGTAAAAGTTTTGAAGCTTCTGAACTTCCTTGAACCGGTCGAAAATCTGTGCTCAAATGAAATTGCTGCCAAATTACCCGCCCTTCCTGTTAAGTCACCGTTGACCTCTCCGCTGGCAAACGACTGATTATAAACATGGTTGCGACCATTACACACATCCTCAAGCTGTCATCAAAATGGTCGGCGAAATTAAAATAAATCATGGCTCCTTACAAAGAGACATCGATTCTGTCAGGGGAGACAACTGCAAATTGACTCAAAGAACCGCAATCTGCTAAGTGTCTTTCGCTGGTTCCGCACACGTCATGAATTCTGGCTGGTTTCAATATTTTGAACCGTTGTTTATGTTGACATCTATCCTTGCGTTGGCGTTGTACACTTCAACGTGCCATCGAATGAATATTTCATCTATTTGAAGTCATCTATAAATCGTCATATAAATAAATCCATATTATGCTGCAAAGGACAAAAAGTCAGAAGTTTCAGTCTGAGTTTTAAGTAGTTACCTGTCCAGCTGCACATGCTATTAATTTTCTTTGTTTTGTATTTTTCTTTTACAAAGAAGTCACCACTTATCAAGGCCCAGAGACCACTCGAGGATAAGGGTTAATAAGAGTGAACAGCAGTCAATGGTAACATGTCGTAGTAATCGTTAGAAGTGTAAATTTGGTAAATTGAATTACTTAAGTGGAACGGCTCATCAAGAACTTGTTTACATTGGACTTGAAGACAACCACATTGTAGTCAGCTGGAAAGCAGACCAATGGAAGAGAGTTCCGCAGGTGTGCAGTTCGAAGAAAAAAAAACTTTGTTCCTGGATTCTACTTTAGGTTTAGGCACAGACAAAGAGCGGCGAAACTATTGATAGTGTTTTCATCGAAGCAAGTGTTTTTTGTGAATGTTTGGCGAGGGGGGGGACCATAGATTGAAGCTCAGATGAGCATTTGCCATGAAAATAACAATAAAGCAACGACAGGCTCACAACGTCTCTTCTATTGCAGGGAAGAGATTACAGGGAAGAGAAAAGGGTATCCCCTACGAGGCAACAAAGTCTATTTTCAACTATGTCAAGGCAGGATAAGTGGCTTCTAGCAGCTCCTGCCCAGATGCGGCAACAGTACTCCATCCTTGGAAGTACCTGGCCTTTATATAGGTAGAGAATTGCATCAGGAGTGAGATATCTACTGGAGCGGTAGAAGGATCCCACCATTTTTTCAGCGACCTTGGCAATGGATTTGATATACATGTTTCATTTCAGAGTGAGAGTAAAGGTCAAGCCCAGAAGCTTGTCAAAACATAAAGCCTCCCCAAGACAAGAGCCGTTCATTTGGATTGATACCAGATGGATATCAGAGACATGATGATGTAAAGATAGATTGGTTTTAGATGCATTAAACGTAACCAGCCACTTCTTTCCTCATTGTACCACATGCTCAAGATCAGACGATAGAGAATCAGAGAGAATTTGGTTGTTTACGGTCTTAGATGTGCTACCATAGATTGTAGTGTCGTCAGCATAAATGTCTATGAATGATGTAACAATGTGATTTGGAAGATCATTAATGTAGATCAAGAAGAGAGTTGGGCCTAAGATGGACCCCTGAGGGACTCCAGCATTAATACTGAGATCTTCTGATTTCTGCCCATCAACTACTACTCTTATGAACCTATCAGAGAGAAATGATTTAATAATTGAGAAGACATTTCCAGCTATACCATAGCTAGAGATCTTGTGAAGTAGACCTTTCCGCCATACCTTATCAAAGGCCTTTGATATGTCAAGAGCAATTGCCCTAGAGAGGAAGCCTCCGTCGAGAGATTTGCTAATCCTATGAGATATAACTATAAGCACGTCTGCTGCAGATCTAGCAGAACGGAAACCATATTGTACGTCACTAAGAAGGTTGGTTTTGCTGAGACTCCAGCATTAATACTGAGAGCTATGAGGAAGAAACTCACACACACAAACACACAGTGAATTTTATATAATAGTAGAGAGAGAGAGAGAGAGAGAGAATTAGGATAAGAGAGATCAGATAACCATTTTTAGATAATGCCAGGGAGACAACTTGCAGAGACAACTCATATGTCTTCCCAACTCTAGCCACATGTACACTAAGATGAAAGACAAGGTGCAAATGAAGGCGAATCATGTCTGCTTTTCAGAGACAAGTAGAAATGTAATCTAGAGTCAATTAATATTCCTCTCACTTCTTTTGAGCAGGTGACCCCAAGACGTATAGAATGGAGAGCTAGTTATTATCAGGGCGGGACCAACTATGTGGTCTGCAGAGAATGAGATAAGCTGCTTTAATTGTAAACTTGTATTGAAAGCTAAGGCCGGATTAGTGCCACGTACGTATTGAAAAACTTACAATTAGCTTGACTGTTCAGCCTACATACATCAAAAATGACAGGAGGACCACTGTGTACGTGTAAATGTATTTCCCTGTGTGTAAATTATATATATATATATATATATATACTAGCAGGGGTTCCCGGCGTTGCTCGGGTGTTTGGAGGTGTATGCTGTGCAAAAAAAGCAAAAAAAAACAAAAAAAATGGTTAATTTTTTAAAACTTTGACCCCTATTATGACTCCTTAAAATTTATTGTTTCGGGCTCAAATCACTTTATTAAGTTAGATCCAGGTTCAAGGAACCTATATCTAAAATTTCAAGTGTCTAGACCCAAAATTGTCTGAGGAGTTTGGTAGAGATCTTAAAGGTCAAATCGTTGAAATTTGACCCCTTAACAGCCAAATTTCTGGCTGACACCCGTCACATCGATTTTCCCAAATCTCAGTACCCGGTATTTCAAATTTCGAGTCTATAGACTAAAAATTGACAGAGTTATTGCGTAGGGAAATGTACACAGACAGACAGGCACACAAACAGACAGACAGACACGTTCACTTTTATATATATATATATATATATATATATATATATATAATTCCAAAGATAGATTCTTTAAGAGGAGACTTATCGGGATAATGCGAAACTCGACAAATATATTTGGAGCTTGCATATAAAAGAACAATAATACAAAAATATATACTAGTGCATATAGAATTAATCGTTTATTCGATGTGGATGATACATCAATAAGAGCGTAGGGAAAGTAAATAAGTATTTCGAAGCTTAATATGTTACCTAGCAGCTTCTCTTTTTCTTATGAGAACATCAGAAGAGGAGAAAAGATGCTAGGTAACAATAAATAATATTAATCGAGCATATGCATTATCATATCGCAATAATCAAGATAACAATATATTATAACATGTTTACCATATGATTATTTCTACAGTCTTACAATCGTTTCATAATCATTTGGACAAGTTTAAACATTATTTCGTAAAAAAGATATTCCAAAATGGCTAATCATCAGACACAAAATACAACTGTAATACATATAAAAACATAAATAATCTCGTATTTTACTAATATGAGCAGCGAACTCACCTCATCTTATATATATATATATATATAGGATTGATATATATATATATATATATATATATATATAGGATTGATATGTAGTTTGCTTGAAGCATTGTGTGGGATAGGTGTGTAAAAGAGTTTTAGAGGGCTGTCACAATGCGAGGAATGAATTATAGTCGCTGTTGGTAAGAGGAGACGAGAACAAGTGGCGATTTACAAATCAATAAGTACATACATATATATATATATATTTTTTTTTTTATATATATATACTTATTCAGTTGTATGGAAAAAAATTTCCGTAATTAATAATGGAATACGTCACATAGGCTTACAAGTTACAAGAAAGACATTTTACCATACAACTGAATAAATATATATATATATATATATATATAAAATATATATAAATATATATATATATGTATGTACCTATTGATTTGTAAATCGCCACTTGTTCTCGTCTCCTCTTACCAACAGCAACTATAATTCATTCCTCGCATTGTGACAGCCCTCTTAATCTCTTTTACACACACACACATATATATATATATATATATATATATATATATATATATATATATATATATAAGTGTCTGTCTGTGTACATTTCCCTATACAATAACTCAATTTTTAGTCTACAGACTCGAAATTTGATATACAGGTTATTGAGATTTGGGAAAATCTTTGTAACGTATTTTCGGTCAGACATTTGACCTTTGAGAACTCTACCTAACTCCTCAGCCAATTTTGGGTATAAACACTTGAAATTTTAGATATAGGTTCCTTTGACATGGATCTACTTGATTTGAGCCCAAAACAATAAATATTAAGGGGTCATAATAGGAGTCAAAGTTTAAAAAAAAAATGACCTCTGCGGTCAATACCAAATTACTCAAACAATTTCTGGTCTAATCATTTTGAATTTTTCATAAAGGGTATTCAGAGATAATGCAGGCTTTTTAATCGGTTTGGGTCGAAAATTTGAGTTACCAATATATAAATGTATGTATGTATGTATGTATGTTTGCATGTCTGGCTAAAACTTTCGATAGAGGCGACGGATTTTTACAAGATCAGTATCGTTTTGAATTTCGACCTTTTAGACGACAAATATAGAAATATTGGCTAAAAACATTCATTTCTTCACCTTCAACGGGGCACTTTTCTACAGGGGGGAGAGGTTGCTTTTTTCGCCGAGATTTTCGAAAGTCATCTTCTTCTTTCAATTTTTTAGCGTTAATTAAAACCTACGTCAATTCCGGTTTGGCAGTTGTCGTAACAGCAAAGACGTCAGGTTTTTTTCCCGTTCTTTTCCTCCTTTGCGGTATGGGTTCGAGCCTGCCTTCCTACTACCACTTTTTGTTTTTGCTAAACATCTCCAAACACCTGGGCAACGGGAGGCACCCATGCTAGTATAAAGTGAAAATGTGTGCCTGTGTGTGTACATTTCCCTACCAAATAACTCTGTGAATTTTTAGTCTACAGACTCGAGATTTGACATAAGGGTATTGAGGTTCGGGAAAATCTTTTTAATCCATTTTCCGCTTGAAATTTGGCTGTCAAGGGGTATAAAGTTCAACGATTTGATATTTGAAAATTCTACCAAACTCCTCCGCCACTTTGGGGTCTAAACACTTGAAATTTTAAATGTAGGTTACTTGGACATGGATCAAACATTTTAATTTGATGTAAGCCCAACATAATAAACGTAAAGGGGTCACAATTGGGGTCAAAGTTAAAAAAAATTACCTCTGCCATCCCTACGAAATTACTCAGACAATTTTTGCTCTAAATATTTGAAATCTTACATAAAGTGTATCCACATGTACGGCAAGTTATGAAAAGTGCATAAGGCCCAATCAAAGGCCCAATATATATATATATATATATATATATATATATATATATATATATGTGTGTGTGTGTGTGTGTGTGTGTGTGTGTGTGTGTGTGTGTGTGTGCATATATATTACATAATATATATTTATTTTGATAAATATTATAAGAGAATAGATCTAAATCAAAATTGTCAATAATTATTTGTGATAAGTTTCCACGGGGAATGGATCATAAGCATTAGACATCCAAGTTTTACTCGAGTATCTCCCCGGGCAATTAGTAGATTGTAATCATCACAGTTGAGCAGGATGCAAGCACAAGGCTACAGACTTGCAGGAAAGTGCCACAAAGGCAGTGCCTAGGGCTGCCGAGCACAAATCCTCTGTCTCAGATATGCAGTGGACAATGAAAAATGTCCATATTTGTTCCGTTTACTCATTTCCCGGACTTTACTTGGATAGATATATAAATTTACTCAGATAAAAATGTAAATAACACAAACGCACACACACACACACATATATATATATATATATATATATATATATATATATATATATATATATATATATATATATATATATATAAAATAAAATAAAATAAAATAAAATAAAATAAAAATAAAAATTACAATAAGTTTACCAAGGTAATCAAAATGGTAAACTTAAAATATGTTATAAATATTAAAGAGTTAATATTTACAGGTAAAGTAATCTCAGCCATATGGAAAAGCTCAATAAAACCGAAAAGGAAATAGAACTTATAATATGAACAAATGCTTAATAAAACATGTTAAAAGACATCTTGAAAAAGAGTTAAAGACATATAGTTTTTTTTTATTATATAATAGACGCTCCATTTCATAAACTTAGCCATTGTTTCTTAATTTAATTCTGGGACTTTCACGTGCATATCTAAGTTGACCTAATTATTAACGCTAACTTTCGCGCTTTTTGTCTGGGTCAGTTTGACCTTGCTTTTCAAATTTAAACTTTCACCGCTTTTCGTTTTTTTTTTGTTTTCTTTTTTTTAAACCTTAATTTACTTGATTCCTCCAGCCTTGACAGACGTGTTTTAAATATTCTCTCTAGTGCTTTTTCTTTTAATGATTTGGAATTCATTCCATTTGCGATTTTTTCCAAAGAACTCTGCCTTTTGGATCATTTTGGACCATTTGGAATTTACCCATTAGATTGGAAATTTTAAATTCGACCGTTTTGGATTTTACCATTCTTGGATTTTTTACCCTTCACCGGACTATCCATTCATGTGAAATCTTTTTATCATTTTTCTTTTACCCCCTATTCCCCTTACCTCACCCTTTTTTTTTAACCAAGTTAGATCTGTGACTTACTTGTAGTTTCATTAAATACTTTTATATGCAAAATCCGATCCCGCATTTTGCTAATTCCTGCCCTCTGATGAGAAGGAGAGTATTTCTTCGAAACTCCGCGGATTAAGGACTATCCACTTATCTTGTGCTTCCTTTTTTAAAATTAAATATGTTTTTAACTCTTTTTCAAGATGTTTTTTTAACATGTTTTATTAATCATTTGTTCATATATATATATATACTAGACCACCCGTGACCCGTTGGGTCAGTACGTTATATTAGCTATGGAATTCATGTATGAGCGTGACACTTGTGGCATAAAGAAAATAGTTTTTTTTTTACATAACAGAAGCATTTCTATGAAAGTATATTAAAATGAAAAAAGAATATAGATAGATTTCTATGAGTCGTTCTGTTTATTATAATTGTTATTTTTTTTTAAATTACAGTTACTGAATTATAAGTGGTTGGTCATACTTATGCACTGAACAGGTATCATAATCCTTATTATAGTTAAATTCAAATTTTGATATATCATCTTTTAAATGAAATTGTTAGTTGAAAGTACAGAATAATAAAAAAAACACTCTCCACATGTTAATAATGGCTTTTTAAATACAAAATGAAAATAAAATGTAACTTTTTTCATTTAATTTAAGCAAACATTCAGTACCCATTGTGTAAAGGAAAACACTATTTAATGTAATAGAAATGTGTGCATTTACCGATTCAGCTTTCCGTTTGGAAATGTAAGCAGACGACTTTAAAAAACATGGGAAGAAGAAAAAGAAATTTTTTTGTAATAACGCCCTCTAGTAAAAAGGTCTGCATTAGTTAAGGGGGATAACTCTATCCAGTTTTACATCGCTCCCTTTTTCTGTCTCTCACACATACACGTAACTATTTCTCGCGTACGTAACGAAAACAGGGGGAGTAGGAGTGTTGAAATCTATTAGAGGGAAAGTGAGAGGTGTTTTCTTTCCATAAATTGTATAGGGTAATATTTCATATTATTAATAGATTCATAGATAAATAGATTTTATAATATATATTATAATTATCTATGAATCTATGTATTATTTGTATATATAAATAACTATTTGATCAAATTAAATGAAATTGTTTGTATTAAAAGCGATATAAAAATTCCGGAATTGGAATAACGGATTGAAGACGTTGCTATTTACGCATGCGCAACCGGATGTTGAAAACCGGAAATCTGATTGCAAACATACAAGATCCATAGACTTTTAGTATTATATAGATATATATATATATATATATATAAGTGAAAGTGTAAAAGTGTCTGTGTGTTTGTCTGTGTACATTTCCCTACACAATAACTCTCTCAATTTTAAGTCTACAGACTCAAAATTTGATATACAGGATACGGAGATTTGGGAAAATCTTTTTGATCAGTTTCCGGCCAGAAATTTAGCTGTTAAGGGGTCAAAGTTCAACGATTTGACCTTTGAGAACTCTGCCTAACTCATCCGACAATTTTGGGTATAAACATTTGAAATTTTAGATATAGGTTGCTTGGACATGTACCTAACTTAATAACTTGATTTGAGCCTAAAACAATAAATATTAAGGGGTCCTAATAGAGGTCAATGTTAAAAAAATTGGCCTCTGCGGTCTATACCAAATTTCTCAGACAATTTCTGGTCTATACATTTGAAATTTTACATAAAAGTATTCAGAGATATGGCAAGCTTTTTAATCAGTTTGGATCGAAAATATGAGCTATAAATATATAAATGTATGTATGTATGTTTGCATGTCTGCCTAAAACTTTCGACAGAGCCGACGGATTTTCACAAGATCATTATCGTTTCGAAACTCGACTCTTCAGACGAAAAATATCGAACAATTGGCTAAAAACATTAATTTCTTCACCCTCAACTAGGCACTTTTCAACAGGTAAGGGTCGCTTTTTTCGCCGATATTTTTAAAAGTCATCCCCGCTTTTCGATTATCTAGCCTTAATTTAAACATACGTTACTTCCGATTTAGTGGTGGTCGTAACAGCAAAGACGTTACGTTTTTTTAAATTCTTTTCCTCGTTTGCAGTACGTGTTCAAGCTTGCCACCATACTATCACTTTTTTTTTCTTTTTAGCTCAACACACACCTCCAAACACCCAGGTAACGCCAGGCTGAAATGTTAGTATATATATATATAAAAGTGAAAGTGTCTGTGTGTGTGTCTGTGTGTCTGTCTGTGTGTCTGTGTACATTTCCCGGAACAATAACTGTCAATTTTCAGTCTATAGACTTGAAATTTAATGTACAGTGGTGAGAGTTTTGGGAAAAATCATTGTAATCTGTTTTCGGCCAGAGAAGGAAACCCCTGATATAAAACCTGCGGTGACTACTGCTTGCAATGATGTTGACTTGCTCTTCTTTTTGGTTCAATGTGGCAGTTGTTTAGAGAGTGGGATTGTCTCAGAGCAAAGTCTTTCTTCACTATAAAAAGCTTTAAGCACAGACATTACTTGATATGCTATGGAATACACATTTTACCATCAGTGTGTATCTCGATAACAAAAAGGCTGGCTGTAGCCAGAATTGTCTTCCGTTTTCCTGCTTTCCAGCTTTCTATAATATGGTTGTCTTCAAGTCCAACGTGAACAAATTTCTGATGAGCCGTTCCACTTAAGTTAACAAATTTACCGAACTTCCATTACTATCGATTACTCTATTGTCCTTTTGACTACTCTACACTCTTTAACCCTTATCCTTGAGTGGCCTATCGGCCTTGATAAGTGGTGACTTTTATGTGAAAAAACAAAAAAAAAACCTTTGGAGGTGTGTGCTGAGCTAAAACGATACATTCCCTGAGGAAACTTATCACGAATAGTTATTGACAATTTTGATTCGAGCCTGCCTTCCTACTACCACGTTTTTTTTTTTTTGCTCAACACACACCTCCAAACACCCGAGTAACGCCGGATGAAATGCTAGTATATATATATATATATATATATATATATATATATATATATATATATATATATATATATATATAAGAGCAAACAGTTAATAAAACATGTTAAAAAACACTTTGTAAAAGAGTTAAAAACATATTTAATCTGAAAAGGAAACCCTTGATAAGTGGATAGTCCTTAATCTGCGGAGTTTCGAGGAAATACTTTCCTTCTCATCAGAGGGTAGGAATTAGCAAAATGCGGGATCGGATTTTGCATACAAAAGTATTTGATGAAATTGCAAGTCAAAGATCTTACTTGATAACAAAAAGTGAAGTAGAGGGAACATGGTGAAGAAAAATGTGATTACATGTGAATCGATAGTCTTGGGAAAGGTATATATATATATATATATCTTCACGTTTGAACGTTTTATCTTGAATTTCCCATGGTGTTATGGCATAACTGTGCTGACACATTGGTTCCCATTAGATTACCAAAGTTACGTAACGTGGTCTCTGGCCAGTAACAGTTTGGTGCCCATTTGAGAATGCTAGGCGCTGTATATCATCTTCCTGTGATAAGGATATACCTGCATCTTGGGACTGCTTGTGAATTTGATAGTCTCTGAACTTCCTCCTTCACAGGAAGCTAGCATAGTCCGTTTAGCGGTTCGTTTTTTTATTATGTTGTGGGGTAACAATATCATCTCGGTAAAATGCATTATTATTATTATGATGTGTATTTTACTAGTATATATATATATATATATATATATATATATGTGTGTGTGTGTGTGTGTGTGTGTGTGTGTGTGTGTGTGTGTGTAGAGTATATATGTGTGTGTGTATAGTATATATATATGTGTGTGTGTGTATAGTATATATGTGTGTGTATATACTATATATGTATATGTGTGTGTATAGTATAGTATATGTGTGTGTGTGTGTGCGTATAGTATATATATATATATATATGTGTGTGTGTGTATAGTATGTATATATATATATATATATATATATATATATATATATATGATAAACAAGGATCATATATGAAGTTGTACATCCCATCATATATTTTAATAATGGCGTAACCCCAGATATCTATAATATAACTCTCACTTGTATGTCTGTATGTCTATATGTATGTCAAGGTCTGGTGTGAACGATTGTTAAAAGCACACAGATGTCTTAGCGTCATACTGTGCTTCTCCCAGATAAATCAACCCCACATACACGTCGTGACTACTGCTGTGCAGACGGAGCTCTGATGAACGGCGAGTGTCCTGCACCATATAACTGGACCTCCACTGCCTTGTGAGCCGAGGTTCTTTTAACGGAAACTTCCAGAGGAGCTTAGGCCCTGTAAGCTGCGGTACACATGACCCATCGGCATGTGGAGTATGCTCTGGTGCCCAGCAACCTAAGTCCCAGTCATGGATCAAATGGCATCATGAGTGGAGATGGCTCTCATAAACCATGGTGAAGGCAACCTGTATAGGATAAGAAAACCCCTGATATAAAACCTGTGGCGACTACTGCTTGCAATAATGTTGACTTGCTCTTCTTTTTGGTTCAATGTGGCAGTTGTTTAGAGAGTGGGATTGTCTCAGTGCAAAGTGTTTCCTCACTATAAAAAGCTTCAAGCACAGACATTACTTGATATGCAATGGAATACACATTTTACCATCAGTGTGTATCTCGATAACAAAAAGGCTGGCTGTAGCCTGAAATGGCAAACGGACATTCAATGAGGACTGATGCAGATATGGGTGTGAATAGCAATAAAGACTCTGGAACTTCCAGGGTCTGGCCTGGTAAGTGTTCAGGGCACTACAGCTTGGATCCGGTCATCAGTGGATGTACTGGATTATAGAAGGTTCATAGAGGTGACCGTGTGGCACGTGCTGCTAGTTGCGCTCATGTTTGCGCCTTTTGAGCCAGAGATATATTAATGTATGTATGTATGTATGTATGTATATGCAACATGTCTATGTCAGGTCATGTCATGTGCTACTGGTACCATGTAACCCAGTACTACCTGCCTCATGGTTGGGTCACCGGCGACTAAACTGGTTCCCCCACCAGACTTGTTTGGTGAGGAGGGCGGCTAGTCTCCCTGAAGGATTAAAAACAAGACCTTACAAAGGGCGAATGAACTCTTTTTCTGGGTCAACGGCCAACTAGCACTATGTATATTTGTGTGTGTGTATATGTGTATTGGGGTGGAGAGGGCTCCCGTAAGCCGTGGTTAAGGCAACCTTTCTAGGAGAAGCAAATAACTGATTTAAAAAACCACAAAGCAGAAGACCATTACCCGCATTAAGCTGGTCTGCAGTTTAATTTGTTGCTGGCTATCTTGCTCTTGCTTGTTGCTGGATCTCAACATTTTGAACCGAGAGAGAGACTTAGCTGTCGTACAAAGCTAAGACTCTGTAACATCATATTTGTATAGATACTCCCTCAGGCATTTGGGCTCATGGATTTTAAATATCTGAGGGAGTGGCACTCGTCTGACAAGACGTTGCAATCATCATCATCATCATATGCAACAACTTTGGACAGAGCCAACGGATTTTCACGACATCGGTATCATTTTGAAGCCGAGCACTCGGACGACAAATATCGAAAAATTGGCCAAAACATTAATTCCTTTACCCTCAAATGGGCACTTTTCCACATGGAGGGGTCGCTTTTTTCGCTGATATTTTCGAAAGCCATCGCCTCTTTTCGATTGTGTACTCTTTATTAAAACCTACGTCACGTCCGCTTTGGCGATAGGCGCAACAGCTAAGGCATCACGTTTTTTTATTTCACTTTTTTTCCTCCTTCGTAGTATGGGTTGAAGCCTACCTGCCGACTACCCCCCTTTTTTTTTGCGCTCGCAATTTTCCTTTTTTTTTTTCTTAACCAACACCTGGATTCCATGAACAAAGCTTCTTTCTTAGAACTGCACGCCTGTGGAACTCTGTTCCGTCTGCCTGCTTCCCACCGGACTACAACTTGGATGTCTTCAAGTCCAACGTTAACAAATTCCTAATGAACCGCCCCCTTAAGTAAACACTTCATCAAATCTCCACACTAACGTAATGTACTTGCAATAACCCTTATCCCTGAGTGGCTTCCGAGCCTTGATAAGTGGTGATCACTGTGTAAAAAAAAAAAAAAAACCCTTACACACACTTCCACTTTCTTTTCCACCTTAGCGTCACAGATTCGCACCGGTCTGCCTACTACCACTTTTTTTTTTTTTGCTCAACACACACCTCGAAACACCCGTGCAGCGTCAGGAACCAAAGCTAGTGTATTATACAAATTTTTTTAAAAAAACACCATTTGAGAGTAAAATACCATACACATCTTTTAATGTTATCATGTAAAAGAAAATAAATAAAAAACAATATTTTCAGGATTGTTTCCCTCATACTGACTCCAGTTTTGTGTGTGTCTACAAAGAAAGGAATGGGCTATGTGAAGAAGATAGAGTAGGTGAGAGGGGGAGTAAGAAACGGGAGAGGGGAAAAGAAAGTAGGATAGAATTTATGAAGAGACTAACTAACGAAGACGATTATTATTACGATTTTTATTTTTCGAAATCTAGATATTTGAATGGAATCGAAACATAATGTTGATGAAAACGATATGTTTTGAAAGGGCTTGGAATTTGGGTAAGTGGAATGTCAGCAATAATGTATATTAGGAATTTGATTTGGTAAAATAGCATTTTAGAAACAAACAGTTAGGAATTTTAGTTTTCATAAATAAT
>NC_136526.1:18917364-18974864 GCF_053919585.1 Euprymna scolopes | reverse complement strand
GTTGGATGGATGTTTATTTAAATAGACATTCGGACAAGTTATTTGCGGACATCGCTTCCGTGGTCGAGTGGGTGAAATGCCGACTGTCAACACGACGGTTCTAGGTTCAATCCTTGGCTTGAGAGAGGTGCTAGTCTAGCAGCATTGATGAGTTGTGATACAACGAAACAGGACTGTATGTCGATGACTACAAATATGTTTATATATATTTATATAGATATATATATTTATTTATATATAAATATATATTTCGTTTTATAATGGAATAATTCCAGGAGGAAATCCGGGTATGAGAGCTCAATGTGGTAAACAATGTGTATGTGTGTGTTGCGTGTGTATGTGTGTCTGTGGTTACGTCGAGCTACCGGACAGCCGTTTATAAGTGTCATAATGTTCTTGTTGTTGTTTTCTTTTAAAAAATCCCTCCCACCCTCTCTATAAAATGAATTAAGTGGATTGCTACTACCACCCCCTCTGTTTTTTTTGACGGTCGAGGCCCGATTCTTTTTCTTTCTTTATTTCAGTATCAAAAATGTAATTGTCTAGTTTAGATGCTTGAAAATACCATAAGGTTGAAATAAATTATTGCATCGACAATTATGTAATTTCCGTGTTATATTTTTACATATAAATATATATTTATATATTTATTTATATATAAATATGTATTTATATATATTCATACATATATATATATATTTGTTTCATTTCAATTACAAATTACATTACATTACAATATTGTTTTGTTTGCAACAAACAAGTCAACAAAATTATGTATTTGATGCATTTTTAGTGCGTTATTCATCTTATATTATCTTTAAAACATAGGAAAACATTATATGAACAAGTTACACCGCTAAGATTCTTCATATAATATAGAAGGGATAGGAGGATTCTAATATTTTTCCCAATTCCGATACAATTTATGATTCCGTAATAAATTCCCGATTCCGATACAATAACGGATTTCAATTCTTTATGAATCCTTGAATATTGAACGGCAGAGCTGTCATTTTTACCCCGACTACCATAAAAACACATGTAAAATGTGCATATATTTTCTTAAACGCAAAAATAAATTTGTGAGGGAAATGATCTATAGATTTTAGTTTTAATAGTAGTTTAAAATTTAAAAAAAAAACACGAATGGGATCGAAATTAAATAATAATAATAATAATAATAATAATAATAATAATAATAATAATAATAATAATAATATATATATATATATTATTATTATTATGCTATTAAAATATTATTATTACTTTTATTTAATTACTACCAATAAGATTCTTTTATAAGGCAACATAAACACGGATTATCTCCATTTGATCATTTTCCCAGCCAAATACGATTATCTCCCTTTGTTTTTTTTAAATATATTTTGAAATGTGAAATTTGGCGTTATTAACGAATTCTAGCTGATAAAACTATTCATTTAAAATTTTCAACATCAACTTTGAAAATTCAACATTTAAAACATTCATAAACTATATGCAACACCCAAATGAATGCTTTGACGATGATAATTACTAATCTTAAAAGACGAACCATTATAAGGTAAATATATATATATATATATATATATATATATATATATATATATCTTTGTTATATTGTCTTAAAAATATCTTATTATAACATTACATTTAAACCTAATTCCAATTTATAATTTTATTCTAATTTTTATTCTCAATTTATCTTACTTTGTTTATTAACATGAAAAAGTAACTATTTCCCTGTATATTTAAATATTTTCCAGATACATCGGCCTTACTTAAAAAAAAAATACTAGGTTGGTATTTGGTGTCTTTAAAAAAACACCCAATATTTTTGCTGATGAGGAGACTTTGTTTCAAGAAACTATATGTTAAAATTATTGTCCATGACTTAATATCTATCCCAATAAAAACATCGTTTCCGAAACGATCGTACAATTTATTGGCTTTGTTGTGTTCCGTCTTATGAAACCGATTTTTAATTTTAATTTTTAATTTTAATTATAAATTATCAATCATCTTACTGAATATCAAAATAGCTCTAGGATATATATGCCTATTTAGCTTATTATATATCTGCACTGTTCTTTCTTGTATTTTAATTGCATTAGTGATTTTACTATCACATTAAAATACACTCTGCTCTTTAGACTACTGTTCTAATCCCCTTTAAATTTATATATATATATATATATATATATATATATATATATATATATATATATATATAGTCACTGTTTTTTTGTTGTTTAAACTTTTAGCAAGTACGTTCTATGACTCACTTGAAGCTTCATTAAATACTTTTTAAGCAAAATCTGATTCTGCATTTTGCTAATTCCTTCCTTCTGATGAGAAGTATTTCTTTTGAAACTCCGTGGATTAAGGACAATCCACTTCTTTCGTATTTCCTTTTCGAAAATTAAATATTTTTTTAACTCTTGCTAAAGTGTTTTCTAACATATTATATATATATATATATATATATATACATATATATAACTATTTCATTTATCACATAAAATTAATATACGAAAGTATAAATTTATGTGTAAACTTTAAGTATTTACTTCAAAAGTGCTCAATACGTAGGTAGAGCTAGTCAGTAATTTATAAAATATATATGGCGATTAAGCTACACTGAATATTCGGCGTTTCATCCACTCTAGGATTTCTCAGGCTTATGCGCAAATTCTGTGGTTGTTTATCGTTTTTATATGGTCCTCTTCTATTGAGGATTTAGTTAGCCAATCAGCTTGCTAGTATCCACCGCGCCCCTTCCTATCAGCCAATTGGCATGCATTTTATCGGACAAAGGATCTGTTTTAAAACTAGGTTAGTGTTTTTTTTATTGTTAGTTTATATATAAATATATATATATGTGTACATACATATATGCACATATATACACACATATATGTGTGATCGTTTATGTATATTCATGTTTATTTAATTTATTTATTTGTTTATTTTCTATTGTTTTTGTTAGTTTTACAACCCTAAGTCCAATCACCCACCACCAATTATAAAACAGATTCCTAACTCGATCGTAAGTAGACTCAGTAATAACTCAAGCGATGAAAATGCATTTAACAGGTCAACCAATATCTACGAAATAGCCCTAAAAAATAGCGGATACAAAAATATCGGTAAATTTATACAAACACCGTGACAGCGAATTAACCCTAACCCTAACCCTAAACCCTAACCCTAACACTAACCCTAAACCCTAACCCTAAACCTAACCCTAACCCTGTCACGGTGTTTGTATAATAATACCAAAATATCGATATCAAATATAAGCAACAAAACACCAATAACTATAATAAAATTAAAAATAGAAGAAAAAGAACTATAATTTGGTATACGGCCCCATACAATTAAATGTTAAAAACAAAACTTGGCAAGAAATTTCTAGATCTTATTGAAAAACACTTTTCCGCAACCAACCCCTTACACAAAATCTTCAATAAAAATACCTTAGAGTTATCCTACAGTTGTTACGAAAATTTAGAGATGATAATTAAAGTACATAATAACAAAATACTAAATAAAAACAATGTAAACAACAACAAAATAAACAATAAAGAAAGTAAAGACCATGACAAAAATAAAACTAACACTAGCAGAAATAATAATAATAATAATAATGATAATAATAATAATAATAATAACAATAAGAAGAAGAAGAAGAATAAGAAGAAGAAGAAGAAGAAGAATACCCCGGACAAGAAAAACCATACTATAAATAAAAATACTAATAACGAACCAGATAAATGCAACTATAGACACCGCACACTTTGCCCAGTTCAAAATAAATGTCTAACTAAAAGCATAGTTTATCAGGCAACAATATTTGCGAATAACAAGAAATATTACGTAGGCATGACTTCCTTAGATTTCAAAACCCGATACTATGACCACAAAAGTACATTCAACAATAAAAAACACCTTATAAAAAATAACACTAGCGAATAAATACTGGGAACTCAAAGAAAGCGGACATTCGCCGGTAGTCGAATGGAAAATAATAAGACAAGCTACCACGTGTAGACATCTAGACGACCAATGTAGATTATGCCTTCATGAAACATTTCCTATCCTGTACTTTAAAGAACCCCAACATCTATTAAACTGTAGAAGAGAAATAGCAAATAACTGTGTTCACAAAATAAAATTTACTCTAGGATAGCGATACAAAATAGTTTTAAAACTAACAAAAACAATAGAAAATAAACAAATAAATTAAATAAACATGAATATGCATAAACGATCATATATATATATGTATATATATATGTGTATATATGTATGTACATATATATATACATTTATATATAAACTAACAAAAAAAAACACTAACCTAGTTTTAAAACAGATCCTTTGTCCGATAAAATGCATGCCCATTGGCTGATAGGAAGGGGCGCGGTGGATACTAAAAAGCCTATTGGCTAACTAAATCCTCAATAGAAGAGGACCATATAAAAACGATAAACAACCACTGAGGAATCCTAGAGTGGATGAAACGCCGAATATTCAGTGTAGCTTAATCGCCATATATATTTTATAAATTACTATATATATATATATATATATATATATATATATATATATATGAACTATTCGTAAATGAGATTAGCAATATTATTTATGATACATAAAATTCATAAAGACTTGTACTGTAGAGAATTTATATTGCAAACAGATCATCGACCAATGCTAACAATATTCCGTTAAAAAAAATGGACGAATAAATGCACACTGTGAAGATTTTGCAGATATGGATGACGATATTTCTAAACTATTTTTTCCAAAATTGAATTTTTATTGTCGCATGCGGCCAATTTATACAGATTAATACAAAAAATAGTGAACCACTAGAGAACACGGACATTGCTTCCTAAGATCCAAGATTCTATATAATACAGTAAAAGAATTATATATTATATCTCATATTATACAGTAACAGAAATATATATGTTATGTACACTAAAAGTAATATATGTTATATACAGTAAAAAAGACATGCATTATACAGCCAAAGAAGTTGAGGAGATAAAATTTAAAATAAAATTTAATAAGTTTATGAATGAAACAAAAATGTCGTTGATAAATCCGAGGCGCACCTGTCTCTTCTTTTATTTTATTTATTTATATAGTTTTTGAAAAAGATAGGTTCCTCACGAACATATCATTGGTTACATTAAACAGTAAATACATATTATTGATTTATATACGTGCACAATTTTGACAAATAAATAGATATACGATGATTTATAAATTAAATACGACATTCAATTGTCTGAATTTTTCCATACGTCACTTCACCATTTCGTTATCTTACATTGTTAACGGCCTTCTTAATTTCAGAAAAAAATTTCTTTGATAATTTTCAGAGGCACCTCTTCCTTTTTTAGTTTTTTTTTTCTTTTAAACGATAGGTACCTTTCACTAATATATATATATATCTCAAAAGTACCCGTCGTTGACTGGGTTCAAAAACAGCTTACAGAAAATGGACTCTGATTCATGAAAGTATGATAGATTATGAAAAGGAAGGGTTCTAAAGAGATAGCTTCGAATTTGGGGGTATCAAAATCAAAGCAAAATATGATGAAAGTAAAAATAAAATAGATAAACCCCATAATTTATTATACCATACCTGTTCACACTGAAACACTTACCACAATATTCTGTGGATCTATATTAAAACACCTTGTTAAACTTTGTGACATATTCCATTCAATGGAAGTCAGGTGCGAACGAACACCTCATAATTTTATTATACCATATTTCTTAAAACTGAAACATATTTATCAAAGTATACTTACGCATATAGATATGAAAAGTCTTTATTAAAGTTTACCTATTCCCATTCTATGGAGGCCAGGTGCGAACGCAGACCCCACGATTTTATTATACCATACCTATTTAAGTTAAAACATACTTATCAAAGTATTCTTATGTACATCTATATCAAAAACACTTGTAAACGTTTTTTTTTTAATTTTTAAATTTTTTATTTCCATACTTTGTGGACCAGGCGCGAACGCAGACCCCACAGTTTTAATGAACCATCGTTCTGCCAGACCAAACATACCCATTCCTGTGTTTCGATACGTCTTCTATCATTATATGTAATCAGTTTTTTAAAATAGTCAACCATATAGGAGTCTATTCGTGACCCCCCCCACACACACATTCAGCTATATATATATATATATATATATATATATATATATATATATATATCTGTAGAAATCTATTTTCTTATATATCAATCCTTATTTAAGAAGCTCAATGTAATTACAGAGCAATATAGAGAATAAATGACAAAAAGTTATATTCCAAAATTCATGATGTTGACCATCTTATAATTTATTCCTTTAATTCAGTTGACATTTACAATTCTTGACAGTATCTGTTTCGTAGTGCAATATCAATCACTTAATTATTATATCAATCAGTGAATCTATTATGCCCTTAACTCATCAGAAGAAATAGCAACAATCAATCCGTCAAAAGGAATTGAAGTGTGATTTGACATGATTAAAATCAGGAAATTGGAAGAGAAGCTGCAAATACCTTTTTATTTTTCCATTACGCCATATTGAATAGATTCACTGATTGATATAATAATTAAGTGGTTAATTTTGCGCTACGAAACAGATACTGTCAAGAATTGTATAAGCCGACTGAATTAAAGGAATAAATTATAAGATGGTCAACATCATGAATTTTGGAATATAACTTTTTGTCATTTTATCTCTCTCTCTCTCTCTCTCTCTCTCTATATATATATATATATATATATATATATATATATATATATATATATATATACACTAGCAAACAACTCGGCGTTGCCCAGTCATCTGATACGCTTTAATATCATCTTTTAATTCATGCAGATTACGTATTTATAATTATAGAGAGAATTAATAAGTTATTATTACACTAGCCTAAGTGATCGACGTTGCCAGGGTGTTTGGAGGTGTGTGTTGTGCAAAAAAAAGTAGTTGTAGACAGGCAGGCTTGAATCCGTACCGTGAAGGAGAAAAGAACGTAAAAACAAAAAACGTGACGAAGGTTTAAATTAAGTCTAATCAATCAAAAAGAGGGGATATCTTTCGAAAATATTGGCGAAAAAAGCGAGGCCCCTTGTAGAAAAGTGCATAGTTGAGGGTGAAGGAATTAATATTTTTAGCCAAGTTTTCGATATTTGTTGTCTGAAGCCCGAGCTTCAAAACGATACCGATCTCGTGAAAATCTGTCACTTCTGTCGAAAGTTTTAGGCGGCATGCATGCATACATACATTTCAAGAGACAGGTGAGATTTATATTATAGATTAAACTTAATATATAGCAGTGAGATGAAAACAATATATATATATATATTTAATTATTATAGTAAAAAATAATCATGACAGCCCCTTTAAGAAATTCGTTTCTTATCGTTGAGCACTTTCACTTGAATTAAAGTCGGTCAATTTAGCTCTTATGCATAGATCATCGTATAACGATTAGATCACTGTCTGACTGACGTAAATGAACATTTAAAAAAAATTAAAATATTTAAATTCAACGTTATTTTCACGCGGTTAATGGTAGCCGAATGGATTAGGTCTCCGCTAATCGAGCCAGAGATGTCTCGTGTTGCGGGGTTCAAATCGTTCGACTGGTATTAATCGTGACAACCTGCACCGAAGATTCCCGAAAGGATGAAACACTAGTGTCTGTAGGTATTTAATTATTATAGTAAAAAATAATTATATATATATATATATATATATATATATATATATATATATATATGACTTAAGCTAGAATCCAAACCAAAACATATAACTTTCCACCCTTATTCCTTATCTTATGAACCATGCTCATACGTATATATATATAAAAAAAAAAATTCGCCCGTCATCCCTTTTTTAAAAGATGGAATCGCTTGATCGTCGAACAAAAAATTCAAGCAATCAAGCAGGCATATTTATGTACATGAATTCACCTGGCATCCCTTTTTTTTATAACGGAATCGTCCGATCGTCGAAAACAAGATGCAAGCAAGCATGTTCCACAGGGTAATATATATATATATATATATATATATATATATATATATATATATATATATATATATATATATATATATATATATATATATATATATATATAATCTTCTATCTCATAAGAATGCCGCTTCTTCATCAAACATTGTGTGACCATGTGCATACAGGTGTTTTTCCCGACCAACCGCCATTTTGCCAGGATATTCATGAATGTAACACTTGAACTGCGTGTGTCACATCATTCTACCATGCTTCGTCAGGCCAGACTATGCGACACACAATAAAATATATTGAGGGTAGACATGGTGATAAAAGCAATCAAATCGAAAGAAATGTAAAGCTAGGTTGTCTGGATAAAAGCGAGCTTCCATCTTGCTTTTCAGTCGCTCCTCAATTTCTTCTGCTATTGCTTCGTTTTTGATCAGTGAGCACAAGAAAATAACGTATATTCACTGTTAAATTCATGCTAGATAAAAACACCATCCATTAATATATATATATATATATATATATATATATATATATATATATATATATATATATATATATTACATTATACATATATTATATATTATATAATATATATTACATTATACATATATTATATATTATATAATATATATTATATAATATATATATTATATAATATATATATTATATAATATATATTATATAATATATATATTATATGAT
Organism: Euprymna scolopes; assembly: GCF_053919585.1. Lineage (NCBI taxonomy): Eukaryota > Metazoa > Mollusca > Cephalopoda > Sepiida > Sepiolidae > Euprymna > Euprymna scolopes. Next base: position 18,966,105 of record NC_136526.1, on the reverse strand, counting down.
ATATATATATATTATATAATATATATATATATATTATATAATACATATATATTTTATAATATATATATATATATTATATAATACATATATATTTTATAATATATATATATATATTATATAATACATATATATTTTATAATATATATATATATATTATATAATACATATATATTTTATAATATATATATATATATATATTATATAATATATATAATATATAATAAATATAATATATATATAATATATATAATATATATATTATATAATATATATATTATATAATATATATAATATATACACATATATATGATATAATATATATATATATATATATATATAATATATATACATATAATATAATATATATATATAATATAATATATATAACATATATATAAAGTATAATATACAGGGTGTCCACAAAGTATGGCTATTTAATTTAGCCAGACTTTGTGGACATCTTGCAAATTAGGCAGCCAGACTTTGTAGGCACCATGTAGATTATGTAGCCAGACTTTGTTGGCAACTTTTAGATTATGCAGCCGGACTTTGTGAACTCCCTTTAGATTATGTAGCCAGACTTTATGGGCACCCTGTAGATTATGCAGCCAGACTTTGTGGACACCCTGTATATATATATATATATATATATATATATATATATATATATATATATTGCAATAGAAAAATGCGAGCATGAAAATTAATATGGTTAAGCTTAAACATGGAAAAGTAAAGAACTAGTTGTTAAAACTGAATAAGAAAAGGACAAGATATTCTAGTAAAATATAATAAATTTATAACTTAGAATATTGCCGCATTAAAATTGATTATTTAATCTTATAAATTGAATTTTTTTAAAATGCTTAATGATACACTATTTAAAGTTATAAATTTACTATATTTTTTTGTTGAATATCTTGTTCTTTTCCTTTCCAGTTTTAACAACTGGTCCGTTACTTTTCCATGTTTAAGCTTAACCATATTATATTTCATGCTCGCATTTTTTGTTGTAACCCATGATTCTTCCAGGCTTCCAATAAATTCACTTGTTCTTTGTTTAAGTTCAGTCTTATTTTTTTGCCCCCATAAACACATATGAAATAACAATATACGGCACTCGTCTGCTTTCAATAAAGTCCCCCAATTATTTCCCTTTCATGATTTCATTCTGTCTGTTTCACTTGTTATTATCTCTTTTAGCCATACCGTTTTACTGAAGGAAAATTGTATTTTTTTTTCACAATATAGCTGAGATGATGATCTATAAACTGTAATAATTGTTTGAAATTTGGTCGAAAAATGAGTGAGCAGTGAAGCTTTAAAACAGTTCTAAATAACTAAAACTGCCACGTCACCATATATTCATTATATATATATATATATATATATATATATATATATATATATATATATATATATATATATAGGGTGTCCCAATCAAATGTATACACTCTTTAAATTATCTCAACTTGCTACATGAATACGCTATGTCACGTTCTCAAGAGATGTTTAGGAATAATGAATGGCACTTCCAGCACGATGGAGCACTTCCCCACTATCATCATGACATAAAACCATGCCTCGATAGTCACCTTCGAAACAAATAATTAAGACGAAGAGGAAGTATCGAGTACTGTCCAATCTCACAAGATTTTACGCCACCCCTTATAGATTTTTCTCTTTTTTTCGGGCGGCGTTGGGGGGTATATTTAACACAGAGTCCACACCACAAAACGAGCTACAATGATGAGCTGAAAGCAACCATTGAAAGAAGATGTGTCAACATACCAATTGAACTGATTAGAAACGTTTTCGATTCAATCAGTGAGCGTTGTCAGGTGTTCATGGACCACAATGGCCAACAATTTGAACACTTTCGATAATTAGGTGGTTTTTATATTTGTTTACAGTATTTTGATGTATGGAACTTTTCTTTCTTATAATAAATGTTGATGTTATGGTCATTTAAAGAGTGTATACATTTTATTGGGACACCCTGTATACACTAGTGTACCCGTTGGCTCTTGAAGGGTCATATGAAAAATGTTCAAAATAAAATGTGATTTTGAGATTATATTATCTTTTATTGTCTTGAGAAAACATTTTTTAAGTGATAAGTGAAAAAAATAAAACTCGCTGAGCCTCCAGAGCACTACTGTAAGCACTAATTAAAATTAAGAGGGTCCTACTAAAAACACTACTAAAACCAAGTTTCTACTTCTTGAAGAGCAAATATTTTTTTAAGTAAGGCCGGAAAAAAAATCGTCAGAAACCACAGGAGCGCTACTAAAAGCAGTAAATATATGGTTATAAATGTGATTATATTTATATATTGCATAGTTATATTTAAATCAGTTTTTTTTACTCAACGAGGATAAATTTGTTAGGAAAACATGTTAAAATAAGTTGAAACAAAAAAATATTGTTGACCTTGTGTATACTTTGAATAGCAGATGTAGCTTATAATATCGGACTTAATACAGCGCGACAATGAAATAGGTAAGAAGATGAACTTTTTTAAACCGGAAATCAGAAACCAGATAGACGGTTTAAAAACTCAAGTAAACAAGCTGATCTGTAAGTAAAGTAAGTTAATTTGCTAGTTAATTTGATTATATATATATATATGTGTGTGTGTGTGTGTGTGTGTGTGTGTGTGTGTGCGCGAGAGGAATATATAACCTTAGAAGCTTTAAAACCTTTAAAACTATATATATATATATATATATATATATATATATATATATATATATACTAGCAGTTCAGCCCGGCTTTGCTCAGGCCCTATGTACTGTTCATAACTTTATGTGCATATATTAAAAAGTTTGACTCGTGTCCAGATAACCTACATCTAAAATTTCAAGTGTTTAGATCCAAAATTGGTGGAGGAGTTTGGTAGAGTCTTCAAAGGTAAACTCTTTCAAATTTAATGTCAAATTTTCGCCTAAAAACTGATTAAAAACTTGCTGCATGTCTGAATACCCTTTATGTAAAATTTCAAATGATTAGACCCAACATTTGCTGGATAGTTTGCAAGAGACCACAAAGGTTAAATTCTATTGAACTTTGAGACCTTGGCAGCCAAATGGTCGGTCAAAAACCAATTAAAAACCTTTCCTTACGTCTGAATACACTTTACGTAAAATTTCAAATTTTAAGACCAAAAATTGGCTGAGTAATTTGGTAGAGACCGCAGAGGTCAAATTTTTGTAACTTTGACCCCAAATTTGACCCCTTAACATTTCTTGTTTTGGGCTCAAATCAAATTAAAAAGTTTGATACATGTCCAAGTAACCTACATCTAAAATTTCAAGTGTTTTACTAATTCCAGTTACTGCATGATCTTCGCTTATTGCAGCATTGTTTCCAGTTGTCCTGGACTTCTCCATGCCACTGAATTCAAGCAGTGCCGATTCAGGAGAGGTGTGGTGGGAGATTACGCCACACTTGCCTCACATGTAGCTACCCTTTCAGAGAGTATCCATCGTCTCTTAAAGACTGAACAGAGGCATCGATCTCCTAATTTCCATGAATCACAATCGCTCAAATATATTCAGTCTAAAATTCCAAAAGCGATAGAGAACATGCCTTACAAAGTTTAATCTGCATTCATCACAAAATAAGTTATTGTTATTGTTATGCTGAACCACCACATTATTATCATCATCATTAGCTGTGATAGTAGTAGTGCGAGTTTTACTTTCTCTACCTCTTTTGGGAACCTACGCCAGTGAGTAGAGATTAAGTTAACTAGTATAAAGTTTGGCAAGGGTTTCAGTAATATATGTCATGAAAATTTTGCAGCAAATGACGATATACCCAGCTGCATGTGGTGGGATTGAAGTGAGGGTCAAAAGTTAGCTCCCTAGAGAAAAATATGCTAGAAATGCAAACGTCAATTGATTTGACATGGAGATGACGTCACGTTTTGCAGTACAGAACAGAGTTTTTAGTAAGTCTCTCATTGGGAACGATACAGAGAAGATGCGCTTGACAATGTAGAAATCTAACTGAATGTTGCCTTTAGACTCTGCCCTACGTTGCCATCATCAAGACTAAAGTAAAAAAAAAAAAATAAGTAAATAATAAATTAGTTAATTCGTCGCAGTGGTCTCTCCCCAACGAGTAATCTCTTTAAATAAAACATTTGAAATCGCGACGAGTCGCCATTGTTTTCATGCTTGTGTAGTTTTGGGCATATATGTCATAATCATGTAGTTTTGTTCATATACGGCATAATCAAGTTGACACTCCAGTTCTTGCTGCATCACCGAATTTAAGCAACGTTGAGCCTGGTCAGTACCAAATGGGTGATCAATTTGAGAATTCCAGGCGCTGTATGGAATTTGAGAATTCAAAGCATCAACACCTTCCCACGAGTTGCAAAAACCTAATGTTGCCATCTCCCCTTACTGGGATATATATATATATGCGACTGGGGACTGCTTGTGAATTTCATACTCCTGGGAAGAAGCTGGTTAAACCCGCACAGTGTTAGTGCCGTTTCCATTTTTAGTTTTGTTCGTTTAGCTAGGCAAAGGAAGGCAGAGGTCAGCAACGATGACAGGATCACGGCCCATTCATGGAAAAGCGACGATCGAAAGAATAAAGAGCAGCAGCCACCGCATGTATATATGAAGACATTGATCGACTGTGCTACTTGATTGCTCACCAGCAAGAACGCACATGTGCAAAAGTACGTCTTTATAAAAGCGATCATGTGGGAACGTTTGTTTAACGTTGAAAATGTTACAATCACGTGACACCACTTATGCTTGGTCTCAAAAAATGGAGCTCTCTTCTCTATTTTGTTCAGAAAAAGGGATGTACTCATTTCACGTCTGCTATATACACGTACGGCACGATCACGCTGACACACCAGTTCTCGCCAGATCACCAAAGTTAAGCAACATTGATCCTGGTCAGTACCAGATGGGTGACCATTTGGGAAGGCAAGGCACCGTATATACCGCGAGATAAATATACCAAGTTGGGAAACTGTCGCAGTCTATCCTTTTCTCAAGGGTAGATGAGCCTCTCTTACGCCGTAGTAGGCCACCCATCTACTGATGGCGTCGTGATAAAAAAATACCCTTGATAGCCCTAGCGAAGTATCAAGTACTCAGCTATGAACAATATTTAAATTACACTACAAACTCGTGTAGTGAGTTCGATCTTGGCTGCGGCTGAATGTTACGTGATAACCATTTGCGAATATATGCTTAATATATAACTTAATAAAGTACTTATAAGAAACGAATTTATTTTGGAAAAAAAAGTTGTTTCTTACTCAATCAAATGTATCTATTTATACTATAAATAAAATTCTAAATTTTTATTTATTTATTTATGTGTGTGTGTATATATACCAATAAAACTTTCGAACGGATGCACCGAATTGAAAAATTTATTTTTTCCCTGAAAGGTATGCGTCTCTAGATTGTCCTTATCTACATATGGTTCGTAACGAACAACGCTGAGTCATACAAAAAGCCCGAAATAAGGGGTTTGGGGGCCATTTCATGCAATTGTGAAAAAAGACAAGCGGACTGCAATTGTTGAGCTGTTTAAAGTAGGAAACTCCAGGAAGGATATCTGTAAGAGCCTGAAAGTGAACAGAATGCTGGCGTGGAGGACTTTAAAACGTTTTGAGGAGACTGGAGACATTCAGAATAGGCCAGGGCAAGGTCGCCCTCAAACAGCTACTATGTCAACGGAATTTAGCACTGTCTGTATACAGTCGCGGTAACATCTTTCGACATACGGACAGGACTTGTGGCACAATGGATTACACGTATGACTACGAATAAGAAGATTCCAGGTTCGAATCCTGGAAAGTTCGTAATAATTTTAACCATCGTTTAATCCAACGTTTACTCATTATCCTTGTCCTTAGGGTATTTTTGTTTTTTTCAGTGATTTTGTTTTGTGCATATGGGAATTTTCCATACTCCGAGTTCAAAAGGTAAGTGTTGATGGTAAGACGATGTTGAGTGTACTCGATTTTGTGTTTGACTCAGCGTTGTGTTGTGTGTGCCGACGCGGCACACCTGCTAGTATACATAAATAAAAAAATTCAACTTGTTTCAATAGTGAACCTACATATTACAGACATAGAAAGCATATTTATACCGTTTTCAAACAATGACTAGAAGTAAAAACGGGGGGAAAAAAAAAGAAACGAACATTGTGACGTATTCCATTACTTTTCATTTTAGCCTCAGGCGAAAATCACCTCATGAATGTCGGCCATCTTGTTTTGCATACACGCAGTTCTTGTGTTCCTACTGACACTGAATGTCTTTCATCACTACGATTTTTCTCGGTATTATGCAGACGTCAAAATTAATTTAATATTCTTCCAAAGAATATATATATCTTTTTTTAATTTATTTTAGACAAGACAGTCATGTTTTCCTTCACACTCAGGAGAAAGAATACATCGCGAGACTAAGGCAGGTCTTTCTTTGAAAAGCAAACGAGATATTCTGAGTTTTCACAATTCCCAAGAGAGAATTTACCATTATCGTTTGTGTCGTATTCTGAAAGCTTCATGCTGGAATACAGAAATCATGTCTAAGCTCTTTGCATCTTAGTCGACCCAGGGAATATTTTCATTTTTCTGTTATTTCCTATAAAGTTTTATTTTGTCTCTTCCGTATGAATAATAATAGAAAAGGGAATAAAATATAACAAATGAACAATGAGGCGAGCATTGGAAATAGATTCACTCGTACGAGAGCGAATCAAGTTCAATCTACAAGAAGACGCAGCAGTAATTAAACAACTGAAAATGCTGTATGGTTTGATTGAGATAATGCAGAAGTGGTGTGATTGAATTAAATTTAAAGATGTAGAGAAAGTAGCACTACTACCATTACAGCTAATAAAAATCTACTAAGCCTTTTGGCCAAGATGTGCCTAAGTTTTTTGTTCAGTGTTGATTTTCAATGTATTTTTAACATGAATAAAGGATTTAATATCTCAAAGTGTAGTATCTGTTCTTCAGATGCTGCACTAAAGGTAATTTGTCCCAGTCAATTGAGAGGAAACCCTCTATACTGGGACAATCATTATTTTTGGTAGCCAAAGTGCCCTCTTTTTGCCTACTTTTAGGGGAGCTGGTTTTTACCCCACATTAAAAACGGCCTTGTGCCTAATTTGCTTTGGTGGGGAAGCAAATAAATACAATAAAAATCTACTTGGCCTTTTGGCCAAGATCAAAGTGTAGTATCTGTTCTTCAGATGCTGCACTTCCATTTCTTGTTCTCTTTCAGTGGAGGAACAGTCCTTCACGACTGAGACAATTTTTTTTTTTTTTTGTACCTTTTCTCCACGTTAAAAAACAACTCTGGTGTCTAACTCTGTCCCGTGGAGAGGCATTGTAAATACCAAGTGTAGTATCTGTTCTTCAACACTTCTTCAAAGTGTAGTATCTGTTCTTCAGATGCGATACTTCCATTTCTCGTTCTCTTTCAGTGGAGGAGAAATCCTTCACGACTGAGACAATTTTTATTTTTGTACCTTTTCTCAACGTTAAAAAACGACCCTGATGTCTAACTCTGTCCTGTGGGGAGGCATTGTAAATAGGTACCATTACAGCTAATAATGATGGAACAATAAAAGTGTCGATCCAAAGAAAACAAAACTACAGCTTTATTTAAAAACTTTTACTGAAAGCATCAATTCAAGTAAGTTGATTATGTAGTAGAGATGACTGGCTGGCTTTAGTGTTGTGTGAGGTCATGTTGGTGATGTTCTCGGTGTATGACCAAACGAAGTAGTCGAGCGGGTTCAAGTCAGGGAAGGAGGGAATCAGTGAGAGAAGGGTACAAAGTCGTAGCACTCGTTCTGAAATCAAGTATGGGTCTCTTTGGACTTGTGGGCCGATGTCGAGTCCTGCTGCCACACCCAGGATCTATCAGCGGCCACCTGATGGCACAAGGAGATCACCACACTCTTCAGCACATCCAGGTACACTTTGGTGTTGACTGCAAAGCCGACTTCGAAGATGTGAAATCACCTCACTTGAAACCACACCCTGGGCACGCCCCTGTTATTTGTGTCAATCCAGCGATGCATTTTCAGAGTGGAAATTGGTCATGTTGTCATAACTTGGATCAGTAGAGAGCATGAGTTGTACAGTGGCGCATCTCCGATCTCACTCGTTGAACATTGTGTCACTTTCAGGCATAATAGAAGGCTCTTATCGATGCTAGGATTTGCACACAGCTAACCAACGGAAATGGAATCATGTCGTCTTTTCTATGGCAACAATTCTATCATTCCCCACTCCGTATATATTATTCTGATCTCTGCCAGACTGAGCCACTTATTTCTTACGTTAAGGAAATAAGTTAAAAAGGAAATAATTATTTGTTTATTTAGCCTCTCTCTTCTAAGTCCATTTTCTGCAATAAAACCTTGAAGAAAATTAACGAACGTTTACTTGTGCCTTTACTGCCTCAGAAGTTTCATTCGTCTAAGTTAAACAGGAAAGGCGATAGACAACCATGAAATGATCACTGTAATCTTTCAAAACAATAAAATGGAGATAATTTCAGGTGTCATAAGTGTTACGACCTCTTGGGAAATCCGGGGTTTTGCTATCTCGGAAAATCTATAAGCAGAAAGATGCGTTCGTTTTTTTATCTTTTTAATCAAGACCAATCCTGCTATCTCACCGTGGTAGTAATTGATAGCACATGTCAATTGTTTCCTATACCAAATACGACAATCACAGCCAACTGTGACAATAAAGAGAATAAACAGATCCGCATGTGTGCATGAAAAGTTTAATTTGTTTGTTTTATTGATCGCTTATTTATAAAAACATAACAAATCACTAAATATATATTATTTAATTGGAATTCATTGAGATGAGTATTATTTATTGATTTTTATTTATTGCGGACTATTATCCTTATCTTTTCTTAGTTGTTTCACGACGTTTCGGCCAACTATTCCTCTGGCCTTCGTCAGGTGATAACCGTGACAGTATAGGAACTCTGAATCTCCGGACTGCTTCAACTGCTATTTACTGCCTTCCATAGTTGTCGTCTTCTCACCACGTATTTGGCCAAGTAAGCCTCTGACTGGCTTTGGGTAGGATTGAAACCGCTATCTTCAGACAATTCTCACCTGGAACCGTAGAAATTCAACAGGAAATATAACAACTTTATAGATAGATATTTAGAGATTTATAAAGAATCAGAATCGGTAATTATATTGGAATAGCAGGTGGACTGTTCTGGTTCTTTCTGGTCCTGCTCTCTCAGATTGAAGTATTTGTTCTGGTTTGTCCTAGGAAGTCGACCCCCCACCCAAGGCTTTACCATCTCTCTTTGAAAAGGGTTTGATTTATTGTCAATTGGTAGAGGCGTCCCTGGCAGGGAATGCCAAGAGGGTCGCTCAAGCATTTTTTGCAGGACTAGAGTGTGTTACTTATCATGCACTAGTTTACAATCTCCACCTTGCGACATTGTACTATATCTTGCTATGGTTGGAAGGAGGTTAATACCTTCTTTTCTTCATTTTCTTTTCAGTCAGTAGATTTCATTCTTTTTAACGAATGAGATTCGTTGGTTTACACTTTGCTTATTAAGATGAATTTACTTATGACATTGAATGATCAATTATTCTGTTTCTGATAGGTTGTGAGTTCGATAATGTTGAGATGATTAATCAAGAATCGGAAAATCTGTGTGTATTTCCCGATGCCAAAAACGATTCTTTTTATTTTATTAGTTTAAAACTTAACTTTCCATAATGAAACGATAAATCATTTTTGAGATGAGGATTCCTTATTCATATTATTTGAATTCATCGGACTACTGTTCTCATCTTGAGTGTGATTTTCAAAACGTTTCGGTCGATGTAGCCTCCGACCTTTTTCAGGTGTATCTTGTCGAACTCGGGAATTTGGACGGAATTTCCAGCGAAACCTTCAAGGACCTGTGGCGCAATCGTTAGAGTAATTGGAAAAATAAATCGTAAAAAGTGTACTTGGAAAAATTAATTGTAAAAATTGATATTCTTCTGAAAGTTGAAGGTTCAATCCTCAGTGTGGGCGACCGAAAAATACAATTGCTAATTACTTAGGACCTCTATCCAGTCATGGCTGATGGAACAAGAGCACGCTATCCCCGTGAAGTAAATAAAGGGTTCCGCTCCAAATTCCATCCAAATTCCAGAGTTCAACAAGGTACACCTGAAGGAGGTTCGAGGTTACACTGATCAAAACGTTGTGAAAATCACACTTAAGATGAGAACAGTAGTCTGATGAATCCAAATAATACAAAATGATAAATATTTATTGATTTTAAACTACCAATAAAACAAAAATCTATAGATTAGTCTCACAAGAGTATATGCTCATAGACTCTCTCTTCTAAGTTTATTTTGTACAATGAAACTTGAAGAAACTCAGCTAACGTTTCCTTGTGTCTTTCCTGTCTATTCGTCTAAGTTAAACAGGGAAGGCGATTGATAACAATGAAATGTTTCAAAGCAATAAAAAGGAGATAATTTCTAGTGTTACAGAAGTTATGGCTCTGGGGACATATGGGGTTTTGCTGTTTATTATTTTTTTTTGAGATAATCCGGCTACTTTATTCGCCCGCGCAAAAAGAGAAAACAACTGTATATTTAGAAATTCATGGAAAATCAGAATCGGAGTCAGTAATTGTATCGGAATTGGGTAAAATATTGGACTCGTCCCATCACTACTCGTTTCCTAAAGTTTTAACATGTTTTTTTTTTTTAACTTTTCAAACTACACGACAGACAAAGTGAACTCTTTTATGGCAGATATGCGGCAAGTCAGGGTCACTTCTACTAGTCCATCTGGATCCATCTGTGTAATACAAATATTCCTACTTAATCAAAACTGACTTCTCTTCTGGTCATTCCCTTAAATGGGATCTTGGAACTATTTTCCTTGTTTGAATAAATCAAACTTATTGAACTTTTCCACTTTGTTATGATAGGTTAGACCATGGCATTTCGAATATGTATGTAAATGTTTAATTTATATAAAGACTACCCCCTATTAGTATATATATAGACCTAAACATTTAACCCTCTCGTCATTGACTATCCCACTTGAGAAAGCCCATATAAGATAGGCAAAACGTTGGGCTTCTAGATCTCTCCACCTCCATTTTATTTTCACATCGTCGGATTTTATCAATTTTTAATAATATATATATATATATATATATATATATATATATTTTACTATATGCATTTACTTACATACTTACTTGCTTGCTTTATCCGGAATTTGCAGATACCGGCTATCCTCTCCCCTTAAATTTTTTTTTCTTAAATTTCATTTGGTGTCTTTTAATAACTCCTATTGATATTTAAACTGCACAAATCACGTGACATTTGCATGCAGCATATATAATTCATAAAAAAAAACGTAACATAGATCGCTAGCTGGGTTGCCTATCACGGCTGAAGAGTGGCCCATCTATCTTCAAGAGAAGGATAGACTGTGCCAGTTTCTCAACCTGGTATTTTACCTCATGGTACAGACAGCGCCCCGTCTTCCCAAATGGTCACCAATCTGGTACTAGCCAGGCTCAATGTTGCTTCACTTCGAGGATCTGGCGAGAACCGGTGTGTCAAGATGATTGTGCTGTATACATAATTGGTGTCCACCCTACTGGGTAAGTCTGCTGATTTTAAACAGCTGTATATTTTCAAATATTTGTACTGGGGTTTTCTTTTCTTAATTTCATTCATCTAGAGCAGGGGTTCTCAACCTGGGGGTTCATGGAATATTTCTGGGGGTCCACAGGCAAAACATAACAAAACTTATCATAATTATTATAGTTGTCGTAGAATACTTTATTTGCATTAAATTAGTTTTCATTTAAAAATAAAGCTTAATTATATAATATTTCTTTGATTATTAAAACCTCAAAATTTATATTAGTGAAAAATAGAAAATTGCCTTATGACCAATAGTTATGAAGGGGTCCACCAAGATAAAAAGAAGGGAAAAGGGGTCCATGAGTAAAAAAAGGTTGAGAACCACTGATTTAGAGAAATGTAAACCTATGTCCTCTCTGGGCTGCATTTGTTGCAATCCTGGTTCACGGGACCATAGATGCAACCCATCAGGGATACACTTTTAACTGTCTAGTGGTGGACACTTCAAGGGTGACCAGACTCTCACAGGGCACGCAAAACGTGCATGACCCTAAATTCGGCCATCGCTTTGACTTCGTGCTGGATCTTGCTTCCATTTCTGATGTCGTCTTTTACGATTTTGTCGCCCACAGTATTCTGGGAACAGATGGACAACTAACCTTTCTATGAAAACAGCACCCACTGTCTGCATAATCATTTTTTTCTTTTTTACTAAAGGTCACCATTTATTAACGCTCAAATGCCACTCGAAGATAAGAGTTAATGAAAGTCAGGTAATCAGTGAGACAGCACTGTGATGATGTAAACTTTCCCAAGAAACACTCGTCTAGCTGAAAACACTATCAATAATTCCCCCGACTCTTTATCTGTGCCTGAACCTAAACGTAGATTCCATGAACAAAGCTTCTTTCTTAGAACTGCACGCCTGTGAAATTGTCTTCCGTTTTCCTGCTTTCCGGCTGACTGCAATATGGTAGTCTTCAAGTCTAACGTAAACAACTTCTTGATGAGCCGTTCCACATTTCTGGAGTTGCACTTCTCTACTCCAGTTGCATCAGAAATATGTCCAATTAGTAAGCCGCCCGGCATTGCCTGGTCGTAAAATACGCTTAAATATGATATTTTGATTAAGGCAGATGTCGTATTATTATATTATATTGGACCCAATGCATAGTAATGATTAAAAAAAAAAAATGACTTGTGCACCATCACCGAGAATTGAAACCAAAACGTTTAGCTTACGATTTACTTCTTCCTTTGACGGCAATCACTGCACGATGAAGACATATTTACTGCTACTGTGTTTATTATAAGTTTTTTACGCAAATATTACGCAAGTATAAATCATGTAGAATATCTGCATGAATATAATTACACGTAATCCCGAAAAAAAACTAATATGGAATTAATTAAAATGAATGTTTTAAAGAATATGCAAATAGCTAGATTAGCAATTCCAGGACCCATATATAACAAATATGTATTTTCTTTTTAAAAGAAAAAGGGTTCGCCTTTTTCTTTCGACGCTTGGTGTGTGATGTGTGTTCTGATGCTACACTGAAGTTGGGTTAGTTGGTCCTTTAGAGAGAGGCCCTCTATACTGAGACAATTACTATTGTGGGATACTGCTAAAGTGCCTCCATTTCGCCCTTGTTTCGGGGGAGCTGGTTCCCCCCACATTGGAAACGACCTTGTGTCACATTTGCCTTCATGAGGAAGCAAATAAATACCGAAATAAATAGAAAAAAAGGGTTTTTAGTATACAACGATGGAAAAAAAAAACATATATATACATATAAACGTCACCTTCTGTGTCTGTGTATGAGTTTCTTCCCTATAGGTTCCGAAACGTCTGAGCCTATCTTTTGCAAATTTCACACAAAGTAATTCATATTTCTCTCAGTGTACTTAGAAATGTGTTGTACAGTATCGACAATGGAAAAATATCTGATCTGAAAAATAGTCTTTTCTCTCTTATAGATAAAAAGAATTTTTACAGGGGAATATTTTACGTTACACCGGCGAAGAGAAATAATAAAATATCAGCCAATCATGTATTTTCTTTTTAAATCAACAGAAAAATGGATTTTAGTATGCATACCAATACACAAAAACAAATTTATAGAAGTATATACATATATATATACTTCTATAAATTTGTGTAGACAAAAGATTTTGAAACATCAGTTGGAAATATTTACTGATTTAAAACCACCTGAACAGTGAGAATTATATATATATATTTTTTTTTCTCTCACTGGTTTTCCAACTGAAACCAATTTCCCTCTTTCCTCATTCGATTCTTAGCTTTTAATGTATCATTCTGACGTTTCCTCTCAGAGGGTCAGACGATAAGGCCTTCAGGAAATTTTAACAATTCCACCTGCCCGTTTTTTGTTTGTTTGTTTCTTTGATCTTTTTGATTTAAATTAAATTATGTTTCCTCTGAAATTTCTCCTTCCATTTTGCTGTACCAAGAATTTACTTACATATATATATACATATATATATATATATATATATATATATATATATATATATATATATATAATGCTCCCTATCTTGGGTTGAGCATATTGGGAAGTGATATACAAACTGCCATTAGCGTATTAAGCGATGCTCTTTGTGTAAACAAATCGAGCGGAGGCATTTGGACGATGTCAAATCATCGTTTATTCATTACCCACACAGCAGCAGCCATATAGCGTAATTGTGTGAAGCCTTGACTGTCATTTGGGCAGTTGGGTTTCGATCCTAGCTTGAGGCAGTTGCCTGTCTAGCCGCACTGATTAGCTGTGAAACAGCGAAACAGTACGGTATGTGGATAACTATAATGCTCCCTTGGGTTGAGCATATTGGGAAGTGATATACAAACTGCCATTAGCGTATTAAGTGACGGTCTTTGTGGCAAAACAGAATTTATTCATTACCCACACAGCAGCCGTATAGAGTAATGGTGAGAAGATTTGGCTGTCATTTGGGTGGTCGGGTTTCGATCCTGGCTTGAGGCAGTTGTCTGTCTAGCTGCACTGATGAGCTGTGAAACAGCAAAACAATACTGTATATGGATGACTATATAAAAACTATATATATACTAGCATTTAAGCACGGCGTTGCTCGGGTGTTTGGAGGTGTATGTTGAACAAAAAAAGAAAAAAAGTCAATTTTTTTTTAACTTTGGCCCCTATTATGACCGCTTAACATTTAATGTTTGGGGCTCAAATCAAGTTATTATATATATATATATATATATATATATATATATATATATATATATATATATATATATATATATATATATATATTTAATTGTAGTGATTCAATGAATTTCAAAAAACCTTTTCGAACAGAAATGTTTGAGTTTCATATCAAAGAATTTTTATTAATCTAAGCAAGACAAAGAATACTTTAGAAATTTAATCTCCTTAACCTATAGGGTTTGGATGCCTACAATCTCATCAGATGAGAAAATATTAGCAAATATTTATAAAGGTATATACCCTATTTGCTAAAGTCAGTGAGACATGGAAATTAAAAGTCGAAATAATTAATTAATCAGAAGTCATGTAGCAAGAGGATTTGAAGAAAACGATATGAAAATTGTAGATCCAGATTGCGTGGTAAAATCCTTGATGAACATTCTTTAAAGCAGTGAGGTAATAAGATCCGGGCTGTATATTGGGTAATCCGCATAGCTGAGTAGATATCCGGGTCGGGCATGTTCCTGGATAAATTTCTTTATGGGTCCAGTGAAAGTATTTTAAAGTCTGGTGAAAGCCTTATCATTAGAACTCTCTCTCTCTCTCTCTCTCATATATATATATATATATATATATATATATATATATATATATATATATATAAGCAGATGTACCCGGCGTTGTCCAGTATTGAAGGTAATATTAAATTCCTTTAAAAAAATGAAGTAATAAAAAAGACAAATGTGCATGTGCATAAATGAGTAAAAGCAGAACAAAAAGAACTACATTTTGTATTCTTTTGGTTTTGTCCCAGATTCTCTTTCTTCGAGCCAAGACATTTTTAGATATCTTGTCTTCCCAACTAATTCAGTATTTCCGACATTTTCCCTCCATTTTTTCCGATTATTTGATGAATTTATGTATTTTTTTTTTTTTTTGTTGCGAGGATTTGAACGTAACAAAACATGATTACTAGAGAATTCATCGCGTGACAGGCGCGAGGGCTTTCTATAGAAATTACCTATGAAAAAAAAAAAGGTAAAAGGAAAGATTGTTATTTTGTTATTGCATGTGTGTCTTTTATGAGAATTTGTCGGGGTTTGGGTTTGGGGGAGAGTTGCAGGAGGGGTTTGGGTTTGGGGGAGAGTTGCAGGAGGGGTTAGGGCTTCGCTGTTTTGGCATATATACTTAGATATCTGCCACGTATCAGTAAACTCATTTGGACGGACGGAAGCATACTGACAGATATGAATTGTCTTTTACAAGTTATATATATATATATATATATATATATATATATATATATATATATATATATATATATATATATATATATACACACACACACTCTTATATAAAAGTCATTTTCTGTGTCTGAGCTTATCTACTGCAAATTAACGCAAAGCTAATTTATATGTCTGGCAGTGTTCTTAGATATGTTTCGTACAGAATACCATCTGATAAGTATTGAAAATGGAAAAATATCTGATCTAAAAATAGTATTTTCTCTTATAGATAAAACAGAATTTTTACAGGGGACTATGTTATGTTATACCGGCGAAGGGAAATAAAAAAAATCTCAGCCAATCATTTCTTCTTAAAAAAAGACCGATTTATTGTCATCTGGGAATATCGCTCAATGATAGAGCATTTGACTACAGATCGAATAATCGCCTGTTCAAGTCTGGGTGTACCCCACCACTTTATTTTAATTTTTTCTTATTCATGAGTTCAATTTACGATAAAAGAAGAGGCACTATTTAAAATCGCCGCAAATCATTTCTTCTGCTTATTTTAAAACTAAACATTAATCAGAAGTGACTTTTCCAGGGCATTCATCGTCAAGCTCAAATATTAGACATTTGATGTATGACATTATCGTTATTATTTTTATTATTTTATTTATTTTGCGGATTAATCCACCGGGAAATATATTTCTCGTAATATATAGTAATCAACAGAGGAATAATTCTATAATAATACATACGCAATCTGCATAAATTAAAATCGTATGTTTAAGCGTATTGTATGATCAGGCAACGCCAGGCTTCCAACTACTATCTATATCTATCTATCTCACTTTCTCTCTATATATATACACATACATATAACTCGTATTTAGGTAAAAATGCACTTTTGTATAAAAAATTTAATTTATTCAAAAAGAATCACAAACAAAAAAAATAAATAACATCGACATAAAAAACGTGATAATCCAGAAGTCGCGCGAAATAGTCGGGTGGTACAGGTTTAGGCTTCTTATCATGGGGTCCCGATTTCGAATTTATCATATATATATATATATATATATATATATATATATATATATATATATAGTCATCCACACACAGTACTGTTTCGCTGTTTCACAGCTCATCAGTGCGGCTAGACAGGCAACAAGCCAGGATAAACTCGACTGCCCAAATGACAGGCAAGACTTCTCACCATTGCACTATACGGCTGCTGCTGTGTGGGTAGTAAATTAACGATGTTTTGACATCTATAAATATAAAAGCGAAAATGTATTTATGTACGTGTGTTCGCTTTTTCTGTGTGTCTACAAAAGGCTTCTTTCAGAGAAGCGGTCGGTCGCTTCACAACTTTTTATATCACATGTAAATCGTAATATCTCACAGTTAACAACGAAGCTCGCCTGTCTATTTAATTTGCTCGATTTCGGGAAGATAAATATTCAATATTTGTCGCTCGCCGCATGTGGGTTAGTCTTTTTCCTCTAACATCTTGGGGGGAAAAAAAGCGTTCAGCAGTAAATGAAATCCTGCAGTCAAACTTGACCTCATTAACTCATTAAAATGAGCACCTGCTAAATCCAAGTAATTAAATAAATTCTAGCGTGTTTCCGTTAGCATCTGGCGGTGGGGCAATGGTTAACGTCGCACTTTTTTTTTCACACTTTAATTTACAACTTTGCCTCAACGGTTCAGGTTCAATCCTCATACTTACTTACACACCTCCAAACACCCGGCAACGCCGGGTACCCCTCGCTAGTATATATATATATATATGTGTGTGTGTGTATATATATATATATATATATATATATGTGTGTGTGTGTGTGATGTGTGACAGAAGGGAGATATTTTAGTGACATCACAGAAGTCTTTATTTCGGGGGGGGGACTGTATGCGACAAAAGTATCGTTAAGAAGCAAGCAAAAGTTGCAAAAAGATTGAACATCAAATATTAAGAAACGGTTCCATGCTGATCCAAATGAAGCGGCAGGTTTCACGTCCGTCTGAGTTGGAATTGAAAATCCAACTGGGTTAAACGCTGAAAAAAATATATGCGTGTTATATAGGGCACTGCCGAGGGATACCAAGTAAGCTGTATTATTATTTCATGATCGTTATTGATGTTAGGAAAATAGAATGTTTAGAAAATATGCATCGGAATGCTAACGAGGAATGTTAACTTGATAGAATGGAATTGTATTCTGACAAATGTGTTTTCACTTGGAAGAGGAACTTGAAATCAAGAGGTCAGTTAGAATGTGGGAACAATAACAAATGGATTATGTGAAAACCATCAGGTGATGACGTAATAAATTAGAAAGATAGTTTTAGATATGGGCGTGGAGTTTAGTTAGTTGGAGGACAGTCAAGTATCGGCTATTAGTCGGGCCGGATATGGAATGAGATGATCCACTCAATATAAGTTGGTTCGTGAGTAGGAGGGGCGTAAAGAGTTAGATAACGGTGTAATTGCTACACCGGCAGAATAATTTAAAAATAAAAGATTATGAAATTAACAAGCTTGTCCAAGGTTTTAAAAAGAAGAGGGGATGAAACGATAACAAAACGTATGCTGATTGTTAATATGTTGTTTTGAAAAAAAGAAAAAAACGAATGAATTTATAAAATGGTGATCAACGTTTCGTCCCTTATTGCAGGGGACATCTTCAGGATATTAAAAGGGAAAATGCAGAAGAAGAAAACGATCATAGACCCTACGTAAGTGAAAAGGAAACTGTTAGAATCCTACCTATATCGGGAAGGAAACTATAAATATGTGTGTATGGGAAGGTTGGGTTGTTCAATGTCTATATATCTATATTGTGTTGTTCAATGTCTATCTATATATATATGTTTGTTAATATGTAAACACATATCCACACACAGGTACACAAACCAGATGTTTTATACAACCGGACGTTGTTGTTATACATACATGTAAAGAGACCGCAGTATATTTTACATACACATGATTTATGCCCCTCCCCTTTATTATATAGACCAAGATAGTCCAAGACAAATGCATCCGACTAAAAGGGTTTCCACGTAGCAACATTATCTTAAACCCATCCTATCATCACAGTGTTGTGTCTCTGTGCTTGTTTTAGAAGTAATTAAATGGAGTGTGCTCTGATGAACTCATACAACTAGTGCCCCCTCGATTTACATACTCCTGACTAACTCAACAAGATCGAAAATCTCACCCTTTCACTATTGAGATTCCTAGATGCCAGAAAGCTTTCTACTCTAGTAGTTTCATCCCTCGGACTATTACGCTTTGGAATTCTGTCCCTGTTTCCTGCTTCCCTGACTGTAGTAACCTGCAGAAGTTTAAATTGAATATGAACAAACATTTCGTGGCTCAACTCCCCTGTTAGATATGATTCCAAATAGTAGCTTCTTATGTCTAAGCAGCCTTCAGATAAATACAGGCAAAACCACGGTAATATACCAGCTATCACCTGACAATATAGCTATCGATCACGATATACGGTAAGGAATTAAAAGTCGTACAAGACTTTAAGTGCCTGGTAAGTACACTGACTATCAACGGCTGTGCACACAAGGCGATAAGCTGCCGCATCCAGAATGCGTGTGCTTTGTTTGGAAAACTAGAAAAGGAACGACATTAGACTAGAAATAAAATGCAAAGTTTATAAAGTAGTGGTATTAACTGCTCTACTATATTCAGTAAAAACCTACACACTTGTACAGGAACTACATAAAAAGGTTGGAAGCAATTCAACAGTGTTACCTAAGAAAAATTATGAAAATTAAATGCTACGATCTTGTACCAAATGTTGAAGTACTCAACAGGACCAACATGGACAGTATAGAAGCTGTA
Organism: Euprymna scolopes; assembly: GCF_053919585.1. Classification (NCBI taxonomy): domain Eukaryota; kingdom Metazoa; phylum Mollusca; class Cephalopoda; order Sepiida; family Sepiolidae; genus Euprymna; species Euprymna scolopes. Next base: position 18,946,144 of record NC_136526.1, on the reverse strand, counting down.
CTCGCCTCTACACAACTGTGATAGACTGAACATGTGGCCAAAATGGAAAACAATCCCATCCCAAAAATCCTATTGTATGGAGAATTGGAAAATGGATATAAAAAGCTTGGGGGGCAGAAACTTTGCATTGCATGAAGGATGTGATAAAGTGCAACCTAAAGGCAATGAATATGAACACGAAAAAGTGCGAAGCGCTCGCGGTAGACCGAAGTTGCTGACACAGTAGCCTTCACAAAGGAAAGGCAGAAATAAAGGCAAAAATAAAGGCCAGGTCTGAAAAAAAAAAAACATTATCAAAGGCACAACCCTGGTAACTACTCATGCAGTTCTTGTGAGGAAACTTTCCATACTGAGCCTGGAATGCTACAACATTGTAGAATAAAGCACCGAAACCATCACTAGTCAGCTATGAAGGACAGCCTGATGATGATGAGGATGACGACGACAACAACAATGACGATAACGATGACGACGACAATGATGACGACGACGATAATGACGATGACAATGATGACGACGACGATGATGATGACGACAACGACGACGACGATGACGACGCCGACAATGACGATGACGACGACGATGATGACGACGACAACGACGACGACGACGACGACGACGACGACGACGACAATGATGACGACGATGATGATGACGACGACAATGATGACGACGATGCTGATGATGGCGACAACGACGACGACAACGACGACGACGACAATGACGATGACGACGACGATGATGACGACGACGATGATGACGACGACAATGATGACGACGACGATGATGACGACGACGATGATGACGACGACGACGACGATGACGACGCCGACAATGACGATGACGCCGACAATGATGACGACGACAATGATGACGACGACGATGATGACGACGACGATGATGACGATGACGATGATGACGATGACGACGATGACGACGCCGACAATGACGATGACGCCGACAATGATGACGACGACAATGATGACGACGACGATGATGATGACGATGACGATGACGATGACGACGGTGACGACGTCCAAATGGTAACATGCATTGTTTGTGGGTAAAAGAAAAGAAATAAGTCCATGCCAATGAAGCTGTTACCAATCTTGTATATGTATCCATCTCTCGAAGACACTGTCCCAGTCTAAACCAGCAGTGGTAATGATATATACTGCTCATTTCTTTTGATACTGTTTTTCTCTTCGTTTCATCTTCTGCTGTTTCTTATGTTATGTTTTCAAGCACCTGCCTTAGTAAACTCGTGAGCCATTGTCCACAAAGGTGCTGTCACGTTTGAAGATGCTCGTCGCAAGAAGCTCATTGCTGCCATAGATCAGCACCACAGAACATCAAGAGAAATGATACAAACTAGGAACTTTCGGTGCCTCTGCTGTGACAGATCCTGGGCCTCCCGTCTGGGGTTGCGCAACCATTTTCTAAAACACATATGAGTTGCCAAAACAAAGAATCTTCTTCGTTGGACTACCAACATAATATTACTTATTCAAAATATATGTTTTATATGTAGTGGAATAAAGAAAATGCATTTACTTACCGGAGTTTTCTTTTGCACTTGTGTTGGGGTGATGGTGAACGAGACGAAGAGTATGAATCACGAGAGATGCTGCAAAAAGAAAAAAAAAAATTTTCTGATTTTTTACGTCAAGATTAATTACTGGGATTATTCCTATTATTTGGACCCCAGTTTTCATTTTTATCGTTAATTTTACAACATTACATTTCGGCTGATGTAACCTCCGCCCTTCTTCAGGTTAATCTTGTCAGACTTGGGAATCTTTCTGTTGAACTCAGAAATCTATATGGAATTTCGAACAAATTTAATCCTCAAGGGTAGCATACTTTTGTTCCATCAAACATAGACTAAATAATATGCAATTTGTATTCTTAGTATCACCTGCACTGAGGATTGAACCTTCAACCTCCAAAAGAGTGTCACTCAGAACTGAATTTTACCATATAAATTGTGTATCATTCAAGACTTGTACTATCAATTAAATACAGAGCTCTGAAATTCGTACAGATTCCTGATTTCACAGAAAGATTCTTGAGTTTTACATGATACATCAGAAGAGGGTCGGAGCTTTCAGCGGCTGAAACGTTGTAAGAATATCAAGATGAGAACAGTAGTTGGAATAATCAAAATAAAACAAGAAAACTTTAAGGTAATAATCGTCAACAACCGAAGGATAAAGCATCAAGGCTCCAACTTATGGACTGTATGATGATTATATATATATATATATTGTTACAGAAAGCAGAAAGCTTCTGTTTTGTAATACCATTTTTTTTTTTCAATTTTTCATATCTTTTTTGTATATATATCGATGGTATATACAAAAAAGATAAGACGAAAAATTGAAAAAATAAAAAGTTATGGAAAAGCAGAAAATTTCTGATATCTTTAACAATGTCTCTTAAAATGAAAACAATTCTGCCTAAATATACGCAATACATATATATATATGCGTCCATATATATATATATATATATATATATATATATATATACATATATATATATATATATATATATATATATATATAAAATAAAAAAATGCAAAACCCGATCCCGCATTTTGCTAATTCCTACCCTCTGATGAGAAGGAAAGTATTTCTTCGAAACTCCGCGGATTAAGGACTATCCACTTAGCTAGTGTTTCCTTTTCAGATTAAATATGTTTTTAACTCATTTCAAAGTGTTTTTTAACATGTTTTATTAACTGTTTGCTCGTATATATATATATATATATATATATATATATATATATATATATATATATATATATACGAGGAGCTTGCAATAAGTAATGCCCCTGATCCACTCCCCATAGCAGCAGAGCAACGAAACTTGGCACAGTTATTAGTCTTTCTCTACATAGGAACTACCCAGAGTTATGCATTTCTCCCATCGTTTGATGCAGCTCTGGAAACCGTTTTCGTAGAACACCTCAGGTTGGTCCTCCAACCACGACGTGACTTCAGAAATCAAGGCTGCATCATCTGTGAAACGCTTTCCTTTCAAAAACAACTTCATGGCTTGGAAGAGGTGAAAGTTCGAGGGTGCAAGATCAAGAGAGTAGAGAGGATGGGGTAGGGTTTCATAACCACACACCCATGCTTCTGATCTGGCAACATGCGAGTTGTGGACTAGAGCGTTGTCCTGCAGGAGGAGGGTACCTTTGCTGATCTTGCCCCGCCTCTTGATTTTGATAGCTTTCCTTAATTTCCTCAAAAGTGAAGCATAATAGGCTCCTGTAATTGTGGTATCCTTTGCCAAGAAATCTGTCATCACAGCTCCGTCCTGGTCCCAGAAGACTGTAAGCATGACCTTGCCAGCGGAGGGCTTCATCCTTGCCTTCTTTGGAGGTGGTGAGTCCAAGTGCTTCCACTGCATTGACTGGACTTTGGTCTCTGGATCATAGTGATGGACCCAGGTTTCATCCTGTGTAATCAGTCTTTTGAAAAACTTTGTCTCATCTTCTTGGCACATTTCCAAATTCATCCTCGAGTACTCGACGTGTTCTCGCCTCTGGAATGGTGTGAGCAACCTGGGAATCCATCTGACAGACCCCTTATGCATATGCAAATGGTCATGAATGATAGTTTTCACATACCCTGTACTAATCTTGACATCTTGGGCTATTTGGCGAATAGTAATGCGCCGATCTTCCAAAATGGCAGCCTCAACTTGACAGACAGATGCCTCATCAATGGCAGAAGGGGGGGGGTGACCAGGTCAGGGAGCTGTTTCCACAGACTTCCGGCCATGTTTGAATTCACGATGCCAGCGTTTTACAAGGTCATATGATGGGGCATTATCATCATAAGTTTCTTTCATTTCATCAAAAGTCTCCTGAGGTGTGCGTCCATTCAAATACAAAAACCGGATCACTGCTCGACATTCAACAGGCTCCATTTCACACCTGACTCAGTTCAAACACCTGTAAAACAGAAACCACAATGAGTTCAGAGCTGTGATTTGCCACATAACCCGTAGAGATATAAATCATTGTACATGCAAAATTTCAGCTAGATCAGACAACTGGAAGTGGGTCAGGGGCGTTACTTATTGCACGCCCCTCGCATATATATATATATAGAGAGAGAGAGAGAGAAAGAGAGAGAGAGAGAGAGTGTGAGAAATATTTTCTGTGTGCTAGAATGTTTTGATTTTAAATTCTACACAATTATGCAGAATATAGAAACTATGCATAAATTGAATTCAGCATAATAGTGAAATAAAAATACTCATTGAATAAGAAATAATAAAAAATTAATAAGTAATTAATCAACGCACGTTTTTTAAAGGGATAAGTAAATTAGTTAACCCTCATGTAGTCACTCACATATCCATAACTCAATATATTACAAAGTTCATTTTAATAATTTTTAAACAGAAAAATGCCAATGTCAGAGCAAGGAAAAATCTCAACTTTATAGGTGTATTGATAGGACACTTGCGGGTGAGAGAAATTTTCTATCAAGTTAAAGGGCCTCACAACCTAAACATGTTTAGCCTTTTCCCTCTCAAGCATACAATGTGTACTACCAAAATGATGGTGGTGGTGGTGGTGGTGGTTTTTGGATTGAAGTGTGGTTCCATTTTTAGCATGTAGACAATGATGAATGGCTCGTTTAGTTTAAGGACAAAAACTATTTGGTTCTCTTGCCAGGTTCTGTTAGAATACTGCCTAAATATACGAGATATATATATATATATTATTATTATTATTATTATTATTATTATTATTATTATTATTTATGTAGATATATTCATATCTTGCTATGATGTGCAGACCGTTTCAATCATAATACGCAAGAAAAATTAAAAATTCAGAATTTAAAAATGGTTCGGGACCATTTTTAATTTTAGAGGAGATAAACTTAGCCATAACTGGCATGGGGCGAGGTTATGGATCTTAATTTTTTAATTTCTGAATTTTTAATTTTGATTTTGAATTTTTCTTGCCTGATCGAAACATTCTGCACATCGTAGCAAGATATAACTGTATTTACATAAAGAATAATAAAAAATATATATAACTTGGTCTTTTTGATTGAGCACTATAAACGACCTTTGTTGAAATTCAATTAGTCTTCGTTTTTGGATATCTCTCTACCTAGAATATATATATATGTCATGTAGTCGCTCATATATCCATAGTTCAATATATTACAACGTTCATTGTAATAATTTTTAAATAGAAAAAGTAGGGTTTTAATACCAATGTCAGAGCAAAGAAAAAAAAATCTTAACTTTATGGGTACATAGATAGTGGTCTTGAATATGGCCTTAAACTATATCCAATCATGAGACCCCAGCTTGCGGGCTTTGGGGAGTGTGGAGCCACCCTTTAATTGCTATTGCTCCCAGGTCCACTCTGACCCAGTGTGGTAGTACTTGTTAGGGTCCCAACTATGGGTTAAATAGAAACCGACTTGAAAATATATATATATTCTATTAAAAATTTTTCTTCAAAATTTGGCATTAAATATTCTAAAAAGGATTGATATGCCATAAAACAAAGACAACCAACCAACCAAACATAGATTGGATACTTACAGGTGAAAAAAAATTTACTATTATGTTAAAGGGCCTCACAAACTAAACATGTTTGCCTTTTTTCTCTCAAGCATGCAATGTGTACTATCAAAATGGTGGTTGTGGTGGTTGGTTTTGGATTTAATTGTGGTTCCATTTTCAGCATGTAGACAATGATGAATGGCTCGTTTAGCTTAAGGACAGGAACTATTTGGTTCACCTGCCAGGAACCGTTAGAATGGATCATGTGAAGTTAAATAGCTGCTTGATTCAATTGAAATATCTCCTTCAAACACTTTTGTAGTCAAGTATATACTTTGATGAGACTGTAACGTACATACACAGGTACACATCAATAAGACTGAAACCTATACACACACACCAATGCTTCAAACTTACATATGCACACAGCAATGTATGCATCCTAGAATAGAATGTACCACCAGTAAAACAACCTGTGATCTTGGAAGAAGAAGAAGAAGAAGAAGAAGAAGAAGAAGAAGAAATAATTCTGATTTCGTTGATCAACGTCTCTCTGAAAATAGAAGATGGGATTCATTCTTAGAGAACTTCCCTCAATCCTGGCTCCAAACCAGCAGCTTCAAAGATCAAGGATTTTCCGAAGAATATTGGTCATATCTACAATAGGAGAGGTCTGAATAATAATAATAATAATAACAACAACAAGAACAACAACCGGGGAGAGAGCACTGACTAGATCCCCACTGGACAAGTGCGAAGAGAAGTGGGAGGCTTATTGACACTCAAATTCCAGTGAAGACCAATGGCCGCTGCTCACGAGAAATCAATGGTAAGCGGCTGTTGCGATAACACAAATTCATTTGCAAATGTTATCGAAAAAGGTGATGGACCCAGGTTTCATCCTGTGTAATCAGTCTTTTGAAAAACTTTGTCTCATCTTCTTGGCACATTTCCAAATTCATCTTCGAGTACTCGATGTGTTCTCGCTTCTGGAATGGTATGAGCAACCTGGGAATCCATCTGACAGACACCTTATGCATATGCAAATGGTCATGAATGATAGTTTCCACAGACCCTGTATTAATCTTGATATCTTGGGCTATTTGGCGAATAGTAATGCGCCGATCTTCCAAAATGGCAGCCTCAACTTGACGGACAGATGCCTCATCAATGGCAGAAGAGGGGCGGGGGGGGTGACCAGGTCAGGGAGCTGTTTCCACAGACTTCCGGCCATGTTTGAATTCACAATGCCAGCGCGGCTGCAGCCGAGATTGTACTCACTACACGAGTTTGTAGTGTAATTCACATCTTGTCCATAGCTGAATATTTGATGCTTCGCCAGGGCTATCAAGAGTATTTTTATCGTGACGTCATTATTATCTGCTCTCGTGACGTCATCACCATCTACCCTCGAGAGAAGGATAAGAAGTGCCAGTTTCTCAAGCTGGTATTTTACCTTGCAGTACATACAGCGCCTCGCCTTCCCAAATGGTCACCCATCTGGTACTGGCCAGGCTCAACGTTGCTTAACTTAACAATCATTTACAAAAAACACCCGTCTAGCTAAATCCACCGTCAAAAACTTTCCCCACTCTTTATCTATGCCTGAATAAAAACGTAGATTCCATGAACAAAGCTTCTTTCTTAGAACTGCACGCCTGTGGAACTCTGTTCCGTCTGCCTGCTTCCCACCTGACTACAACCTGGATGTCTTCAAGTCCAACGTAAACAAATTCCTGATGAACCTCCCCCTTAAGTAGACACTTTATTAAATCTCCACACTAACGTATTGTACTTACAATAACCCTTATCCCTGAGTGGCTTCCGGACCTTGATAAGTGGTGACCACCTTGTAAAAAAAAAAAAAATCTTTGGTTATCTGGCGAGAACCGGTAATGTGATAATGCCGTATAAAGTACAACAAGCCACATATAAAAACAGAAGATGCAATGTTCAAGACGATGTTAAAAATAAGATATTATTGACATCGTCACGTTTCCATGGAACAGAACCCTAACAGAGAGAACACCGCCTTTTCTTCCAATGAGACAAAAGCGCCTATGATTTATCTTTTGGCAGATCCTGTGGATGCTGGGATGAAAAACTCTACAAAAAATAGACTAAATTCTAGTGTATTATGTTGATGTTCAGAGATTTATCTCTCACTTGAACAGCTCAAGTGAGGGGTAAATATCGAAAAACCAACTGCCACGATACACACAGCACTGCATTAAACTATTTGGCAGACCACATATACGAGAGGCGCTGCAAGAGTAATGGCCCCTATTTTTTTTATTCCAATCGAATGAATCAGAGGGAATTATAAATTGCACTGTTATGATGACTGAATTTCTCCATTCATGACCTGAAAATGATATCTCTCTGTTGCAGATATTGATGGTGTAATGGATGTGTGTCAGAAACAGAGAGGCGTCATTTAATTCCTGGCGAAAGTGCATTGAGAATGTAGAAAAAAAAAATTCTGTAGCACAAACGGTCGCTTATTTTAATAGTACCATTCCTGTCTCCGTAGCTCTTAAACTTTTTGAGTTAAAAAAAATAGGAGGCTTTACTTTAGGAACGACTCTTGTATGAAAAAGCACACGCTTGGACGCCCATGCACAGCCATTGTTCATCGCTGACAAAAGTGCATTGAGAATGGTGGTGACTCTGTAGGAAAATAAATTCCGGAACACAAAAAGTAGGTCGTTTTAACAGTACCATTCCCGTTTTCGGAGCTCTTTAACTTTTTGAGTCAAAAAAATTTGAGACTTTACTTTTGGAATGACTCTCGTATATTAGGGTTTAAGTTTATGAGGTGTGAGATGCCATGCGTTCTGTAATTTTTTGATTAATCTAAATGAATAAATGCGAACGTTTTCTTTATATTACGATTCAAATCGGTTGCTGTTATTTAATTCAATACAACAGTGTACTACGAAATACTGTATCTATCTATATATCTATAAAAGTGAAAATAGTCTGTGTGTCTGTCTGTCTTTCTCTCTGTCTGTGTACACTTTCCTACCAAACTACTCTGTCAATTTTCATTCTACAGACGCGAGATTGACATAAGGGGTATTGAGATTTTGAAAAATCTTTGTAATCGGTTTTCGGCCAGAAATTTGGCTGTTAAGGGGTCAAAATTCAACGATTTGACCTTTGAAACCTCTACCAAACTCCTCCGCCAATTTTGGGTCTAGATACTTGAAATTTTAGATGTAGGTTACTTAGACATGGATCAAAGTTTTTAATTTCATTGAAATCCAAAAGAATATATGTTAAGGGGTCAAAATTGGGGTCATGGTTGAAAAAAATTTGACCTCTGAGGTCTCTACAAAATTATTCAGCCAATTTCTGGTCTAAACATTTGAAAAATTTACATAAAGGGTATTCAGACACAGGACAAGCTTTTTACTCGGTCTTTGGGCGAAGATTTGGCTGCCAAGGAGTCAAAGTTCAAAAGATTTGAGCTTTGCAATCTCTAGCAAACTATTCTGCTAATTTTAGGCCTAACATTTAAAATTTTACATAAAGGGTATAGAGATACACAGCAAGCTTTTTAATCTGTTTTGGGGCGAAAATTTGACTGCAAAGAGGTCAAAGTTGAAAGAGTTGACCTTTGTAGACTCTACATACTCCTCCGCCAATTTTGGGTCTAAACACTTGATATTTTAGATGTAGGTTACCTGGACACGAGTCTAACTTATATATATATATATATATATATATATATATATATATATATATATATATACGTAAAGTTATGAACAGTACATAAGGCCCAAGCAAAGCCGGGCTAAATTGCTAGTATATATATATATATATATATATATATATATATATATATATATATATAGGTCCTGGATATGACCTTAAACTATATCCAGGGGTGAGGCCCCAGCTTGCGGGCTTTGGGGAATGTGGAGCCACCCTTTAATTACCATTGCTCCCAGGTCTACTCTGACCCGGAGTGGTAGTACCTGTTAGGGTCCCAACTATGAGTAAAATAGAAACCGACTTGAAAACAACAAATATATTCTATTAAAAAAAATTTCTTAAATCTTTGGATTCGGCATTAAATAAACCGAAGGGTTGATATGTCATAAAACAAAAACAACCAACCAAACATAGATAGGATACTTGCAGGTGAAAAAATTTACTATTATGTTAAAGGGCCTCATAAATTAAACTATTACCATATATATATATATATATATATATATATATATATATATATATTGTTATTTTTCAAGCGATAACTACGGTTAATATTGGCGCCGCCTCGGAGCTCATTTTTTTTATTATTTACTTAGAAAGTCGCCCTTTTTAATTTTTTATTTATTTTATTATTTTTAAAACAGTAATCTATGTACACGCGTGTTTCGAGGTTTTTTACCTCTCATCAGCGTAGCTTAACTGCCTCCAGGGATCGAACCTCAGACCATGTTTTACCACAGTCTGGTGCCTTAACCATTAGGCCATGATCCCTAGATTGATTATACTGTTTATTTTTATCGCTTATAAATTTAGATTTTGTTATTGTTGTTATTTTTCAAGCGATAACTACGGTTAATATTGGCAGCGCCTCGGAGCTCATTTTTTTTATTATTTACTTAGAAAGTCGCCCTTTTTAATTTAGACGTATTTAACATTTTTTATTTATTTTATTATTTTTAAAACAGTAATCTACGTACACGCGTGTTTCGAGGTTTTTTTTACCTCTCATCAGCGTAGCTTAACTGCCTCCAGAGATCGAATATATATATATATATATATATATATATATATATATATATATATATATATATATATATATATATACGCAGCAGATCATTATTCGAGCACGTTTGATTGAACACAACAGAGTTCTTCTTTTTTCCGATTTTGTTGAGGAACTTTTCCATTCGCCGAGAATTTTCTTTTTGTTTCGGCTAGCATGTTGTATATTATGGCGCTTAGTAGTTGATGTTCCGTCATATTTTTCTCAGGCGAACAATAAATAAATAACTAAATAAATAAAATATAAAATAAGAAAATCAAAATTAAAAATAAATAATTCACCCCTACCCAATCCGCACCCACCTTTATACCCAATATAAAAAATAAAAAAAACAGAACTGACTATAAATACACCAAGCCTCAATAAAGAAAATAACAACAAAAATCGCTCCTGGTGACGATCGAATGTATCGATCGTAAGCACTTGAGGGAAATATTGCCGAAAAACAAATACTGGGCGCCATAATATACAATATGCCAGCCGAAATAAAAAAAAAGAGAGAGCGAGAGGGGAATTAGACCTGGAGTCTAAAGAGCAGAGTTTATTTTAATGTATTAGTAAATGTGTTGATACTTTTAAAAGAAAACAGTGGCCATTGTACTGTAGATATATAATAAGCTCAATAATAATATCAATAGGTATAGATATCCCAGAGCTATATTGAGTAAAACGATTCATGACTTTGAAACGATCGTACAATCGACTTGATTTTGTTTGTTTTCCTTTTGAAACTGATTTTTAATTCACAATTACGAATGGTTTCTCTCTCTCTCTCTCTATATATATATATATATATATATATATATATATATATATATATATATATATATATATATATATATATATATATAATGCTCCCTATCTTGGGTTGACCATATTGGGAAGTGATATACAAATTGCCATTAGCGTATTAAGCAACGCTCTTTGTGTAAACAAATCGAGCGGAGGCATTTGGACGATGTCAAAACATCGTTAATTCATTACCCACACAGCAGCAGCCATATAGCGTAATGGTGAGAAGCCTTGTCTGTCATTTGGGCGGTTGGGTTTCGATCCTGGCTTGAGGCAGTTGCCTGTCTAGCCGCACTGATTAACTATGAAACAGCGAAACAGTACTGTATGTGGAGAATATATATATATATATATATATATATATATATATATATATATATATATATATATATATATATATATATATATATAAGCGAGTTAAGAGACTGATAGAAATTCAGATGAAAAATCCTGACAGGTATTACTTGAGGTAATACTTTCAAGGGGGATCCTAGCCAAAAAGGAAAAGCTCAATATTTAAGAGTAGAGCAATATATAAGTTTCGTGGTTTAATTTTAAATTCTGAAAAAACAACATATATATATATTCCTCTGTCAAGCAATAAATTCTTAAATCGAATATATGTCTCAATATGTTGTTTTTTCCGAATTTATAATTGAACCACGAAACATATACATATATATATATATATATATATATATATTATATACATATATATATATATTATATACATATATATACATATATATATTATATATATATATTATATACATATATATATATGCATATATATATTATATACATATATTATATACATATATATATTATATACATATATTATATACATATATATATTATATACATATATTATATACATATATATATACATATATATATTATATATATATTATATACATATATTATATACATATATATATACATATATATATTATATACATATATTATATACATATATATATTATATACATATATTATATACATATATATACATATATATATTATATACATATATATATTATATATATATATATTATATACATATATATACATATATATATTATATATATATATATATATATATATATTATATATATATATATATTATATACATATATACATATATATATTATATACATATATTATATACATATATACATATATATATTATATACATATATACATATATATATTATATACATATATACATATATATATTATATACATATATACATATATATATATATTATATACATATATATATTATATACATATATACATATATATATTATATACATATATATATATATTATATACATATATATATATATATAAAGAGAGAGAAAGAGAGAGAGAGAGAGACAAAACACACACATAATATTTCTCAAACGAATTGATTTCCTCATATTTACGTTATGAATACATGCTAATGTTTAACTATTTATAGGAATAAATGCAAAAAAAATGTCTTTTGTTTACGAAAACTTTACGAATTAAATGTTTACTGTTTTATTGTTTCTATTATCTAAAGCAGCAGATGTTGTGAAGTGATGGCGTGCTGGTACAACCGGCCAGTAACACATAAAAGAAATACCAGCACCTCTTCTTGTTGTCCTCGTCTTTGTGTCAAGTTTTTAAGTCGACGTCATTATTATCGTTCTTCCCCCGAGACATGATGACCCTAAACTCTAACCGCAACCATGTTCCAAAATATCCGCGCTAACCTCTCTCAAATGGCATCTATTTTTCAACCGTCGTCAAATTAAAATTCATATCGGGAATTAAAGAAAGAACCGGTTTCCTACTGGGATGCTGGACAATTTGAGCCATCTTTAGAAATAGTCTCAGCTGAGAGTTCTTTTTTTTTTGTTTGGTTAACTGGTACCAAACTGTTTTTCTATGAGATTTAACCTGATGACTCTCTGGCAACGCCTTCTGGAATAGCGTCTCTATAATCTAATATATAAAACTCACTATGTTTGTATGTCTGTCTATCTGTCTCCATTTTTTTTTCAAAATGTATTTCCGCCAAAACGCAAGGTCGCAGAGCAGCGCGAGTTGGGTCAAATGGTTGCATTTTTTGTGGACCGTTGTTTTGTGGGTTTTTAGCTGGTAAAAACAGCTGCTAAGTGATTAGAATTGAAAAAAAATTGAACTTGCCAGGTGTAAATCGACTAAACCTGTTGTTTGTATGCGGTTACAAATATATACATTTATAAGTTAACGTTGTTTTTACTTTTTCTAATGCATCTGAAGATAGCTCAAACAAAAACGACTAAGACTGAAGCCGTATATGTTTTGGTTTCGATTCCAGTGGATGGCACTCAATTCAACTTTGTTTTTACTGTTGAGAACGCTACTATATGTTGAGAACGCTACGATATGTTGAGAACGCTACTACATGTTGAGAACACTACTACATGTTGAGAACGCTACGATATGTTGAGAACGCTAGGATATGTTGAGAACGCTACTACATGTTGAGAACGCTACTACATGTTGAGAACGCTACTACATGTTGAGAACGCTACTATATGTTGAGAACGCTACTACATGTTGAGAACACTACTATATGTTGAGAACACTACTACATGTTGAGAACGCTACTACATGTTGAGAACACTATTATATGTTGAGAACACTACTACATGTTGAGAACACTACTACATGTTGGGTATAATATAATAATTGATAGAGAATTGGCTCTATAATAATAACTACGCAATCTGCATAAATTAAAATATCCAACTTTGTTTTTACTGTTGAGAACGCTACTACATGTTGAGAACGCTACTATATGTTGAGAACGCTACTATATGTTGAGAACGCTACTATATGTTGAGAACGCTACTACATGTTGAGAACGCTACGATATGTTGAGAACGCTACTACATGTTGAGAACGCTACTATATGTTGAGAACACTACTACATGTTGAGAACACTACTATATGTTGAGAACACTACTACATGTTGGGTATAATATAATAATTGATAGAGAATTGGCTCTATAATAATAACTACGCAATCTGCATAAATTAAAATATCCTATTTAAGCATATCTTACGACGGGGCAACTCCGGCGGGCAGCTAGTTCTTTAATAAATTTTGGGATTTTTTTTTGACGATGACTCAACGTTTGGATTATTTGGATTATTTGGATTATTTGGGTTGCTATTCTCATTTTGGTAAGTATTTTTACAACACTTCAGTTGATATAACTACCGATGTACTTCGGGTCTATCTTTTCGAATTGCTAAAATTTTATGCCAAACTCTGAGTTTAAGTTTTTTCTTTAATAGCTGTCTTTGCGAAGTTCGCTAATTGAAATACTTGAAACACGAATGTAAAATAATAAACCTTTTATTTATAATTTCGAAACAAATTTACTGATCTTTTAAACGTGACCGAAAAGAAAGAAGAAATCAATTTTACATTCTTAATTGCAATCCTCTTTAAAAATGGGAATATTTGAATGCAACTGCTAAATATTTGTCTGATAAAAAGGTTGCTTTCTACCTTGCATTGTGATGTATAGTTAGATGTATTCTCTCTGCCGACAAGATCTTCATTCTTGGAGATTTTAATGCTAGGGTGGGAAGAGAGTTTGAAACCTGGGATGTGCTGGGTAAACATGGAGTGGGCAAGTGTAATAGCAATGGTCTGATCTTGTTGCAGTTTTCTTCAGAGATGGGTTTTAAAATCGGTAACACCGTGTTTCAGCAGGACAAATATAAGATGACCTGAATGCATCCTGGTTCCAAACAATGGCACTTGATAGACAATGTGTTAGTCAGAAAATGTGAGATGAGGGATATCTGCAGTGTTCGTGTCATGCGTGATGCAGAGTGCTGGCCGACCATCGGTTGGTTCGTGCAAAGGCTAAGTGTGCTGTGAAGCCCAAGATGAGGGGACTTGGTGTGGCTATCCCAAAGCGACTTAATGTTGCCTGTCTAAGGGACAATATTGTGAGGGAGAAATTAGTTAAGGAGATGGAAGAGATTGACTGTGAAAACACTGGGTCTGATTTTAAGGAATCTGTCTATGAGGTATGTGAGAGAGTATTAGGTTATTGTGAGCGTAAACATCAGGATTGGTTCAATAAGAATGATACTGATATTCAGGCTCTGCTTGATTCAAAGGCCAGGGCATTGCATGCTTATCTCCGGAGTGGTTTGACGGATGGTGAGCAATATCGATTGAGGGACAATTTTAAGGCAATCAAGCATGAGGTGCAGAGGAGGTTGCGAAACATGCAGGATGAATGGTGAAGGCAGAAAGCTGAGGAAATACAGCTTGCCTCAGATTCGAACAACATCAAGTCGACTTCCCAAACAACTCCTTTACGGCGAGTTTGCCGAGGGAAGACGTCTGTCTCAAAAGCCTAAAATGAGATACAAGGATTGTTTGAGGTCCACTTTGAAAAAATGTGAGATGGATAAGAGAACATGGGAGAGCCTTGCATTGGATCGTGGAGAGTGGAGAAGGACCTTGCAGGGAGGTGTGGGCAAGTTTGAGGCTGATCGAACCCAGTATGAGCGACTGAAACGTGATATCCGGAAAGGGAAGATGCAAGAAGCAGTGGATGGGCTGGGGCGCCAAATTGGTCTGGAGTGTGAGGTGTGCGGGAGATTATGTCTGAGCAGAGCTGGTCTGATGAGCCACCAGATTACTCATCAGCGCAGTGGGCCACAAAGCAGTCTTGGGTTGCTAGATCTAACCTGTGTCAACTGCGGGCGGACATGCAAAACAGCAAGCGGTTTGAAGCAGCATTTGAATATACATAGAGATGACCATCTAGAACATGGTGCTAGTGGCGCACATGTCTGCACAATGTGTGCCAAAGAATGCCATAGTTTGGCAGGGCTTAAAGGCCACATTCGTGCGGCCCATCACTGATTTGTTTTCATGTTTCTGCATATATATTTTTTATATGTGCTATATCAAGTAATGCAATGTTCGAAAACGAATTTGCTGCTATCATGTATGTATGTATGTATGTATGTATGCCTAGAACTTTCGACAGAGGCGACGGATTTTCACGAGATTGGTATCGTTTTGAACCTCTACCCTTCGGACGACATATACCGAAAAATTGGCTAAAAACATTAATTCCTTCACTCTTAACTAGCCACTTTTCTACAATGAGGGGTCGCTTTTGTGGTCGATATTTTCGAAAATCATCTCCTCTTTTCCATTGTCTAGCCTTAATTTAATCCTTCGCCACTTCTAGTTTGATGATAGACACAACGGCAGAAACGTCATTTTTTTTTTTTTTGCGTTCTTTTCCTCCTTCGCGGTACGGGGTCGAGCCTGCCTGCCAACTATCACTTTTTTTGTTGTTTGCTCAACCAACACCCTTCCTTTTCCGCTTTTGCTTGCCTGCCTGCTTGACTACTACAACTATTTTTTTTTTTTTTTTTTTTTTTGCTTAACACACACCTACAAACACCCGGGCAACGCCGGGCACTCAGGCTAGTTTCTTATAAAGAAATATTCGAATTAACTTCAAAATTCTCCCACTGAAAAAAACAAAAAAAAAAACACATAATAGTACCCACTCCTGCAAATTACACTCAAAGAATTGCCACTGCTATGCAACAACACTTTGCTTGCTTTGTGAGTATAAAATTTTAACACCTTTTTCTTTTGGAAATGCAAGAGACGGAAAATTATTTTCGATTGCGACGATTTTTTAAAAAAAATATTTTTACAAATAACACTACATTTAGAAAATATACATATTTCAGTTATTATTATTATTATTATTATTATTATTATTATTATTATTATTATTATTATTATTATCATTTATTATTTATTATTATTATTGGTCTCGTTTTCGATTCTTTAATACTGATTAATATTGATGTTTAAATTACCTCTGAACAGAAATAATTACCCAACGACTGATGTTGTTGCTACACCAATTATTAATAACGATACGATTGGTGCGCAACACCCAACACCCACACTTATCAACAAGAAATATCGATACTAACAAAATTATGATTCTGCAAAATACATTTTCACTAACCAAAAAAAAAAAAATCTCTTTGGCGGCGGCTCTAAAGAGGAGAGAGAATAAAAAAAGAAACTTTTTTTTTTTTCCTTTTTAGTATTTAATGGCAGAGACGGTAGAAAGAAAACTTTGTTCTATTTTTTTTTCTTCTTGAAAAATTTGGAATTCTTCTAACTTAATATAGAAATAATGAGTTCTGGTGATTTTTCGTTCATTATTGGAAGATCTGCGTGTGTGTGATCAGCATAATGGATGCTACCACAGGCTGTCAAGACGTAAAATATGCTTATGGTTTGAAGAAATCGGATTACATTGTTTTAATATTATTAATGGACACTGTCATGAATTAAAAAGTCACCGGTGTTTTTTTTTTTGTTTTTTTTTTCTATAATTCGATAACCATTAGGAAATCGCTTCATTTCTTTAAAATTTACCTAAGGTTTTAATAAATCGGAGTACGTATTTGTAAAGGAGAATAATGTCTACTTTCTCTATTATTATTATCATCATGATCATGATCATTATTATTTGTTATCATCATCATCATTATTATTATTATTACTATTATTATTATTATTATTATCATTATTATTATTATTATGATTATTATCATTATCATTATTATCATTATTATCATCATCATTATTATCATCATCATTATTATTATTATTATGATTATTATCATCATCATTATAATTATTATTATTATCATCATCATCATCATTATAATTATTATGATCATTATTATCATTATTATTATTATTATTAGCATTATTTTCATTATTATTATCATTATGATTATTATCATTATTATTATCAATCTAGTTGTTATTGTTATTGATATTATTATTATTAGGAGTAGTAGTAGTAGTAGTAGTAGTAGTGGTGTTAATTTGGTTTTTGTTATTGCTGTTATTATTATCATTATTATTAATATTAATCTGGTTGTTGTTATTGTTATTATTATTATTAATCTCGCTGTTGTTATTGTTATTGTTCTTCTTCTTATTATTATTATTATTAGTAATAGTAGTAGTAGTAGTAGTAGTAGTGTTGTTCTTCTTGTCATTATTAGTGTTGTTATTGTTGTTTTTCTTATTATTATTCATATTATCATTATTGTTATTTCTATAATTATAGACGTTTTCATAAACTCTCCGTACGATATCGCAAAACTATCCGTACGATATCACAAAACTATTCGGACGATATCAAAAATAGGTTCGCTACAGTACAATGTAAACAACAATGCAGAGAGGTATGTGAAGTTCCTATCCGTATATTGCAGGGGGTGTCACTAACTAAAATAGACAATCAATTATAGTACTAAAAAAACTTCAACCAGAACTAGCGCCCATACTTACAAAACTGTTTAAACGTTGTCTTAAGGAGAATTGCTTCCCATCACCCTGGAAAATATCATCAGTATTCCCTATATTTAAGAATTCAGGTGATCGCTCATTCCCCTCTCAGTACAAGCCAATAAGTCCCCTGTGCGTCATGAGTAAGTTGCTGGAATCTGTGTTAAATAGAGAAGTAATCAACCATCTCAACAAAAATAACTTTTTAGTGACACTATATATGGTTTCCATTCTGTTAGATCTACAGCAGATGTGCGTACAGTTATATCTCATAGGATTAGCAAATCTCTCGACGGAGGAAACCTTTCTAGGGCAATTGCTCTTGACATATCTAAGGCCTTTGATAGGGTATGGCATAAAGGTTTACTTCACAAGATCTCTAGCTATAGTATAGCTGGAAATGTCTTCTCAATTATTAAATCATTTCTTTCTGATAGATTCATAAGAGTAGTAGTTGAGGGGCAAAAATCAGAAGCTCACAGTATTAATGCTAGAGTCCCTCAGGGGTCCATCCTGGGCCCAACTCTGTTCCTGATCTACATTAATGATCTTCAAATCACATCCTTACATCATTTGTAGACATTTATGCTGATGAGACTATCATTTATGGTAGCACATCTAAGACAGTAAACGACTAAGTTCTCTCCGATTCTCTCTCCTCTGATCTTGAGCACGTGGTACAATGAGGTAAGGAGTGGTTGGTTACTTTTAATGCATCTAAAACCAAGCTTCTCTCTTTACATCATCAAAACTCTGATCCCCATCTGGAATCAATTGGAATGAATGGCTCTCGTCTTCAGGAGGCCTCCAGTTTTGACAAGCTTCTGGGCTTGACTGTTACCCCTGATCTTAAATGGAATACGTACATCAAATCTGTTGCCAGGGCCGCTGGAAAAATGGTCGGATCCTTCTATCAATCCAGTAAATATCTCACTGCTGATGCTATTCTCTATCTATATAAGAGCCAGGTACGTCCAAGGATGGAATACTGTCGCCACATCTGAGCAGGAGCTGCTAGAAAGAACTTGTCCTGCCTTGATAGAGTTCAAAATAGACTTTGTAGCCTCGTAGGAGATGTCCTTTTCTCTTCCCTGCAACCTCTATCTCACAGAAGAGATGTTGCGAGTTTGTCTCTGATGTATCGTTATTTTCATGGAAAGTGTTCTATGGTCCCTCCTCGCCAAACTTTCACAAGAAACACTCGTCTATCTGAAAACATTATCAATAATTCCCCCCACTCTTTATCTGTGCCTAAACCTAAACGTAGATTCCACAAACAAAGCTTCTTTCTTAGAACTGCACGCCCGTGGAATTGTCTTCCGTTTTCTTGCTTTCCGGCTGACTACAATATGGTTATCTTCAAGTCTAACGTAAACAAGTTCTTGATGATCCGTTCCATATAAGTTAAAAAATCTACCGAATTGATTACTATATTATCCAATTTCTACTGTTCACTCTTTAACTCTTATCCTCGAGTGGCGTCTTGGCCTTGATAATGTGGTGATGCGTGTGTAAAAAAAAATAAAAATTGACGATTCTACCGATTTCGATTACAATCAAAATTTGGGAGGGTGGAATATTTGTTGATTCTCATTCAATTTCGGACAACATCCGGTCTCCTTGCCAGTATATATATATATATATATATATATATATATATATATATATATATATATATATATATATATATATATATATATATATATACAGGGTAGTCGCTAGAAAAGCGGGAAATTTGTCAAACAACGATTTATTTTTACAAAAAATAATTTTTAGAAAGTTTTTCAAACGCAAATGTTATATTATATTCATAGATACTCAAAATCTTGTCTGTGCTCTTCACTGCAGCGTCTTAATCTAGAAATCCAACAAAAATAGCAACCACGTATTTTATTTATGATCCAAGCTAACCTTGAATTTTCCCGCTTTTCTAGCGACCACCCTGTGTGTGTACATATCTATAAAAGTGAACGTGTGTTTGTCTGTGTACGTTTCCCTACGCAATAACTCTGTCAATTTAAAGTCTATAGACTCGAAATTTGATATACGGGGTACTGAGATTTGGGGAAATCTATGTGATCGGTTAAAGGATCAAAGTTCAACCATTTCACCTTTGAGAACTCTACCAAACTCCTCCGACAATTTTGAGTCTAAAGACTTGAAATCTAAGATAAAGGTTCCTTGGACATGGATCTAACTTAACAACTTGATTTGAACCCAAAACAATAAATTTTAAGGGGTCATAATAGGGGTCAAAGTTAAAAAAATTGACCGTTTCTTTTTGTTTTGGTTTTTTGCTCAGCATACATCTCCAAACACCCAGGCAACGTAGAAGTGAAAGTGTCTGTGTGTCTGTCTGTCTGTCTGTCTGTCTGTATACATTTCCATACGCAATAAATCTGTCAATTTTTAGTCTACAGACTCGAAATTTGATATACAGGGTACTGAGATTTGGGAAAATCTTTTGATGTGACGAAATTTCAGCCAGAAATTTGGAGATTAAAGGGTCAAAGTTCAACGATTTGACTTTTGAGAATTCTAGCAAACTCCTCCGACAATTTTGTGGTCTAAACACTTGAAATTTTATATATAGGTTCCTTTGACATGGATCTAACTTAATAACTTGATTTTAGCCCAAAACAACAAATGTTAAGTGGTCATAATAGGGGTCAACTTAAAAAAAATTGACCGTTTTTTTTTTTTTTTTTGCTCAGCATACACCTCCAAATACACGGGTAACGCCGGGCCGAAATGCTAGTATATATATATATATATATATATATATATATATATATATATATATATATATATATATATATAAGTGAAAGTGTGTGTGTCTGTCTGTGTACACTTCCCTACCAAATACCTCTGCCATTTTGCAGTCTACAGACTCGAAATTTGATAAACAGGGTACTGAGATTTGGGAAAATCTTTGTAATCCGTTGTCGGCCAGAAATTTGGCTGTTAAAGAGTCAACATTCAACGATTTGACCTTTGAGAACTCTACCAAACTCCTCTGTCAATTTTGAGTATAAACACTTGAAATGTTACAGGTACGTTACTTGGACATGAATCTAATTTAATTACTTGATTTGAGACCAAAACAAATGTTAAGGGGTCATAATAGGGGTTAAATTTAAAAGAAATTGACCTCTGCAGTCTCTACCAAATTACTCAGACAATTTCTGGTCTAAACATTTGAAATTTTACGTAAAGGGTACTCAGAGATAGGTCAAACTTTTTAATCGGTTTGGGTCGAAATTTTTAGTTACCAATATATAAATGTATGTATGTATGTATGTTTGCATGTCTACCTTAAACTTTCGACAGAGGCGATGGATTTTCACAAGATCAGTATCGTTTTGAAGTCCGACCTTTCAGACAACAAATATCGAAAAATTGACTAAAAACGTTAATTTCTTCACCTTAAACTGGGAACTTTTCTACAGGGTTGTCGCTTTTTTCGCTGGTATTTTCGAAAGTTATACTCTCCTTTCGATTGTCTAGCCTTAATTTAAACCTACGTCACTTCCGGTTTGGCGGTGGTCGTAAAAGAAAAGACGTCAGGTTTTTTCCCGTTCTTTTCCTCCTTCGCGATAGGGGTTCGAGCCTGCCTTCCTACTACCACTTTTCTTTTTTGCTCAACACACACCTCCAAACACCCGGGCAACGCCGGGCTGAAATGCTAGTATCTATAAAAGTGAAAGTGTCTGTCTGTGTGTGTGCGTGTGTCTGTCTGTGTACATTTCCCTACGCAATAACTCTGTTAATTTTCAGTCTGCAAACTCGAAATTTGATATACAGGGCAATTAGATTTGGGAAAAATTTTGTGATGCGTTTTCGGCCAGAAATTTGACTGTTAAGGGGTCAAAATTCAATGATTTTACTTTTGAAAACTCCGCCAAACTCCTCCGCCAATTTTGGGTCTAAAAACCTTTAAAATTTTAGATGTAGGTTACTTGGACATAGATCAAACGTTTTAATTTGATTTGTGCCCAAAACCTGAAATGTTAAGATGTTAAAATTGGGGTCAAAGTTAATAAAAAAATTTTTACCGCTGTGGTCTCTACCAAATTACTCAGCTAATTTCTGGTCTGAACATTTGAAATTTGACATAAAGTGTATTCAGACATAGGGCAAGCTTTTTAATCGGTTTTGGGGAAGACAATTTGGCAGCCAAAGGGTCAAAGTTCAGAATATATGACTCTTGCGGTCTCAAGGAAATTATTCAGTTAATTTGGGTCTTAATATTTTAAATTTTACGTAAAGACATGCAGCAGGCTTTTTAATCAGTTTTTGTGTGAAAATATGGCTGCCAAGAGGTGAAAGTTGAAAGTTGACTTTGGCAGACTTTACCAAACTCTTCCACCAGTTTTGGGTTCAAACACTTGAAATTTTAAATGTAGGTTACCTGGCCATGAATCAAACTTTACTATATATACATATGCAAATAAAATAATGAACAGTAAATAGGGCCTGAGCAAAGCCGTGCTGAACTGCTAGTATATATATATATATATACTAGCAGTTCAGCACGGCTTTGCTTCTTTTGTTTTTTTTTTCTTTGTTATTTTTTTACATACGAGCAACCTATGGGAAAAATTAAGCACTTTATTGTGTCCATCTACAATTTTATTTATAGCATCTCTGAATATATATATATATATATATATATATATATATATATATATATATATATATATATATATATATATGCACATAAAATAATGAACAGTAAATAGGGCCCGAGCAAAGCCGTGCTGGACTGCTAGTATATATATATATATATATATATATATATATATATATATATATATATATATATATATATATATATATATATGTATATACTAGCAGTTCAGCACGGCTTTGCTCGGGCTCTATTTACTGTTCATTATTTTATGTGCATATGTATATATATTAAAGTAAATACATATATATATATATATATATATATATATATGTATATATATATTCAGAGATGCTATAAATAAAATTGTAGATGGACACAATAAAGTGCTTAATTTTTCCCATAAGTTGCTCATATGTAAAAAAATAACAAAGAAAAAAAAACAAAGAATAAAGTAACTTGTCCAATGATCAATTTTTTATCTTCATCTTTCTTCACCTCATAAATAGATAAAAAATCAGGACTAATTATTCTCTGTAATTCTGAAAACCCACTTTTAACAGAATCTTACATTTTCAAGAATTATCGACACAAACGCATATCCTAAACGTCTACTATTTTCATCAGCAGACGTCTCGCAAGGCGATCAGTTCTCTCCGACTGATTTCCATTTTCGCATGGCTTCTTCATTTATCGAAACTAATAATTTTGCTTATCTAAAAGAAAATTCTCGTTCAATTATTTAATCTGGCAATTACCATGAGAAGCAAATTTCGTATCTGCACGAAGATTAGTCACTATTTATAGGAGGGTTCTAATATTTTTTGCGGATTTCGATACAATTACCGATTCTGTTCTTAACTCAAGATTCCGATACAGTTATCGATTCTGATTCTTTTTAAATATCTACAAATTTCGTTATTACCGTAAAGAACATGAAATATGTGACTTTTTTTTTTAATTAATACATTTTTTATGTATTTGTTATTATGGGTTATACAGATTAGCTACCCATTGCATTCAATTCAAAACTTCTACGCACACGTTTTTGTAACTACTATAAACACAAATATATTTTTTTCATACCAAATATATATATATATATATATATATATATATATATATATATGTACAGGATTTTTTATATACCATTTTTAGTTATTGTTATACATATATATATATATATATATATATATATATACGCGTATTTTTCATACCACACACACATTTTATATATATATATATATATATATATATATATATATATATATATATATATATATATATATAAACTTTTTTTTTTTTTTTTTTTGCAAACGTAAAATTTGATTTGTGACGAAATGGTTATCGATAGACTTTAGTTATACTCGTATTTTCAAATCAATAAATATCCATCGTTTCATCAATAGAACCAGCAATGGAAAATTAAGTTAAAAAAAAACAAACAATTTAAAGAATCACTTTTGGCATTAAAAATAGGCACAAATTTTTCCAAACGAAGGTCACATCATTATGAAATGTGATATCATTTCAATTTTATCATAGATTAAATGTTGCCAAAACAACAACAAAATGGTACAAATGATGTTACAAAATACGTAAACAGCTAAAAATCTAGTCGACGACATTGCGTAAAATGCGATAAAAAAATATTAAAAACGTACATGCACGCATATATATATTTAATATATTTTATATATAAAATAGAAACACTTTAAAAATCATAAGATTCATAAAAAGCTACTATATATATATATATATATATATATATATATATATATATATATATATATATATATATATATATATATACGTTTTATTTTTTTATTACCGTATCTTTCTGTTAAGTTACATTATTGTTTCAGCTACCCGGCCGTTTTTTTTTTTTTTTGCCGTCTGTAGCTTCCTCAGACTTTTACAGAAATGTTCGTTATTATGGGATGAAAGAGTGAACAGGGGAGGGATGCGAGAAGAGCGGGGGGAAAAAAGAGAATATATATATATATATATATATATATATATATATATATACTGGCGTTAATCGTGACACCCTGCACTGATGATTCCCGAAAGGATGAAACACTAGTGTCTGTATATATTTAATAATTATTATAATAAATAATAATGTCAGACCCTTAAAGAAACTTGTTTCTTATCGTTAAGTACTTTCAGAAGTAATAGGGTCGTTCAACTTAGCTCAAATGCACAAATCGTCATATAATGATTAGATCACTCTATGACTGACGTTAAAAGCATTTAATAAGAATAAACGTTTAATTTCAACTGTATCTCTCGTAGTTGATAGCCGAATGGTTCAGGTCCTTGCTAGTAAAGCCACACATGACTTCTGTTGCCGGAGTTCGAATCTCTCGACTGGTGTTAATCGTGACACCCTGCACTGAGGAAGTTATTACCAACTCGCATTTAGGTAAAAATGCACTTTCGTAAATAACTGACTTCATTCAAAACGTATCGCAAAAACGAAAACAAATTACACACACACACACACACACACACACATAATAGTAAAATGCGAGCACGAAAAGTAATATGGTTAAGCTTAAACATGGAAAAGTAAAGGACTAGTTGTTAAAACTGGAAAATATTGCAGCATTCATAATTGATTATATAATGTTATGAATTTAATTTAAAAAATTCTTATTGCTGCAATATTTTAAGTTATAAATTTATTCTATTTTTACTAAAATATCTTGTCCTTTTCTTTTTCAGTTTTAACAACGAGTCCTTTACTTTTCAATGTTTAAGCTTAGCCATATTAATTTTCATGCTCGCATTTTTCTATTGTAATCCATTATTTTTCCCGGCTTCCAATAAATTTACTTGTTCTTTATTTAATTTCAGTCTTATTTTTTTCCCCTATAAACACATATGTGATAACAATGTATGGCACTTGTCTGCTTCAATAAGCCCCGCCCAATTATCTCCCTTTAATGCTTTCATTCTTTCTGTTTGACTTGGTAATTCTCTTTTCGAGACAGCAGTGAATTAGTAATAACTAGTCGCTGAAGCGACGTGGTTGCTATGGAAACCAGTCATAAAAAGCGCCGCTCACCTCCTTACATATTTTTACGATTTTGAACACCAGAAAATTATTTATAACTTTTGTTTTACTGAACGAAAACTGAAATTATTTTTCACAATATAGCTGAGAAGATGATTTATAAACTGTAATAATTGTTTAAAACTTGGTCGAAAAGGAGTGAGCATTGAAACTTTAAAGCAGTTCTAAATGACTAAAACTGCCACTTAAATATATATTCAAACACTACCGTGTTTAAATGATATATATATATATATATATATATATATATATATATATATATATACACGTTTTTCATACGCGTTGTTGCAATATTTTTTTAATATAACAAGGTAGTATGAATAAAGAAATTTTGACCAATGAAATGGAGCCACGTTTCCGAATTCTAGCAGATAATTTTTCGTGTTCACACGAGACAGATTTTAGTTATTTTGTCTGCAAATTTAAAAGTTCAAGACTTATACACAGAGTCGCCAACCTGATTGGTCCTGAATTATCATCTAAGTTTCAGCATTTGCTCCTAGCGACGAAATGTTGCATTCCTCTGCCTGTTCTACAAGTATTTTAATGGTGAATGCTCTGCCGAACTGCAAACACTTGTGCCCCCTTGATGTAAAGTTCAACTGCAATGGGAACAGACATCTTGCTGCTCATCTCCCTACATAGAATCCCTGCGACTTATGTCCTCGATAGTAGCTCCCCTACATCAAAGTGGCACTGTGACTTGTTTAAGCTGAAAATGGAATTCAAAATAATTTTTTTTTTATACAGATCAGCTACACAGCGAAAATTCTTCATCATCTCAAGGGTTATACAGATTAGCTACCCATTGCATTCAATTCAAAACTTCTACGCACACGTTTTTGTAACTACTATAAACACAAATATATTTTTTTCATACCAAATATATATATATATATATATATATATATATATATATATATGTACAGGATTTTTTATATACCATTTTTAGTTATTGTTATACATATATATATATATATATATATATATATATACGCGTATTTTTCATACCACACACACATTTTATATATATATATATATATATATATATATATATATATATATATATATATATATATAAACTTATGAACTTGAAATTGAAGACGCTTTTGTGATATAATTTCAAATTTATTTAATTTTGGCGAAACAAGAAAATGGAACAAATGTTACAAAATACGTACACAAATAAAAATCTAGTCAAAGACATTTTTTAAAACATAATGGACAATTTTTTTAAACGCACAAACACGTATATATATATATATATATATATATATATATATATATATATATATATATATATATATATATATATATAAGGAGGTTTTTCTGAATCAGAGGATTTTTTTAAAGGATTTCCATTTTTTGTTCAACAACTTCTATCCTTTTAATTCCACTGAAAAATAAATGAACTAAATTAAAAGAGGTCCTGGATATGACCTTAAACTATATCCGATGGTGAGGCCCCAGCTTGCGGGTTTTGGGGAGTGTGGAGCCACCCTTTAATTGTCATTGCTTCCAGGTCCACTCTGACCTGGAGTGGTAGTACCTGTTAGGGTCCCAACTATGGGTTAAATAGAAACCGACTTGGAAAAAATATATTCTATTAAAAATAATTTCTACAAAATCACTTAAATGATCTGAAAAGGGTTGATATGCTTTTTTTAAGGAAATTATCGAAGATGCAACGGAGTAAAACACAATATAATATATATATATATATATATACTAGCAAAAGTACCCGTTGTTGACTGGGTAAAAAAAAAAGACTACAGAAAATGAACTCTGATTTATGAAAGTATAATAGGTTATGAAAAGGAAGGGTTGTAAACAGATAGCTTCGAATTTCGCAAAGCAAAATATGATGAAAGTAAAAATAAAATAGATAAACCCCATAATTTATTATACCATACCTGTTCACATTGAAACACTTATCACAATATTCTGTGGACCTATATTAAAAAACCTTGTTAAACTTTGTGACATATTTCCATTCTATGGAGGTCAGCCGCGAACGAACACCCCATAATTTTATTATACCATATTTCTTCAAACTGAAACATAATTATCAAAGTATAATTACGCAGATAGATATGAAAAGTCTTTATTAAAGTTTGTGCCTATTTCCATTCTATGGAGGCAAGGCGCGAACGCAGACCTTACAATTTTATTATACCATCCCTATTTAAATTAAAACATACTTATCAAAGTATTATTATGTACATCTATATCAGAAACACCTGTAAACGATTTTTTTAAAATTTAAATATTTTTTATTTCCATACTTTGTGGACCAGGTGCGTACGCAGACCCCACAGTTTTAATGAATCATCATTATGCCAGATCAAACATACCCATTCCTGTGTCTCGATAGATCTTCTATCATTATATGTAATCAGTTTTCTATAATAGTAAACCATATAGGAGTCTATTCGTGACCGGACACACACACACAG
The DNA here is from genome assembly GCF_053919585.1 of Euprymna scolopes. Taxonomy (NCBI): domain Eukaryota; kingdom Metazoa; phylum Mollusca; class Cephalopoda; order Sepiida; family Sepiolidae; genus Euprymna; species Euprymna scolopes. Next base: position 18,917,455 of record NC_136526.1, on the reverse strand, counting down.
GCTTTCAGCTTTATATTATAGATATATATATATAAACAAATTCTTCCAAGATCAGCCCAACCTTGACAGTCGTTTTAATTTCTTTTTTCTA
>NC_136526.1:18892364-18912364 GCF_053919585.1 Euprymna scolopes | reverse complement strand
TTGGTCTACAGACATGAAATCTCATATATAAGATATGTGAGCTCATATGAAACTAGATATTGGAGTTTTAGCCGGGAAAAATCGGTGCAAAATTATGAAAATTAAAAAAATGAAATTTGCTAGGTGAAAGTCGAACGACGGCATTACGAATATGCATGCATGACCTAATAGCTATTTGTTCATGTTATAATTTTTAGCTTTGCAGTAAAGATGCCTTCATAGTACAGTCATTAACGTCAAAGGAAAAAATTAAATCGTAAGCAAAACGTTTTGGTTTCGATTCTCGGTGATGGCGCACGGGTTATTTTGTTTTCATTTTTTAAATTATATATAATACTAGTAGTTTCGCCCGGCTTTGCTTGGGCACTATGTACTGTATAAATATATACACACACACACACACACACACACACATATATATATATATATATATATATATATATATATATATATATATATATATATATATATATATATATATATATATTAGTGAGAGTGAGAGAGAGAATTTATCTTTTATTCGTGTTGAATTTATGCAAACATTTAACACAACGAATTATTTTAATTTTTAGGACAAATTAAAAATAAAAATAAACTTCTGAATTATTAAATACCTGTCGTCTCGAAATCTTGGTTTGAAATCTCTTATGAGACGAAATGACGTATTCTGCGAAAATCTACAGCAGTAAACGGTCGAGCACAAAAAAAAAGCACCTGGTTTCTATTCTCATTTTTATTTTGATTTTGATTATTTTTCTTTCTATCTCTTAAGAAAACTAACTTTCATCTTTTAATTACACAATTCTCGTTTAATTGCAGTCAATTGTCGACGAGGCGCGCGGACGAGCGGACGAGAGCGAACCCGAAAATAGACGCTCGCTTTATTTATTCGCGTTCGCTCGAGAGAAAAAAAAGCCGTGCAGGTGGGCGCGACTACAGGTAAACGCGGGCCTTCCTTTGATGTTTCGTCTTGCTAGAAATAGTTGCCGTTCCATTCTCGATTTTAAAAGACCGAAAAGAAATCATGCCGAACAAGAGAAAAAACAAAGAAACAAAAAATCTTTAGAATTTCTTTTTTTTTTTTTAGACGAGGATTTATAAATGATATTATTTAGATTTTCCGGACTACTTTTTCACTATTTGTATTTGGGGTGTGATTTGCACGTTTCGGTCGATGTAACCCTTGACCTTCTGCAGGTGTATTTTGTCGAACTCGGGAATCTGTCTAATGAACTGGAGATCTACACGTATTAGAGAATGGTCAGACAGAAGCAGTAAATGAGCTTTTACCTGTCTGTCTATCTAATTATCTACCTATCCGTCTGTCTATATAAATGTCTATTTATTTAGTGTTGGGTGGACAACAGAGATCGGAATCGCCATGTTTTGACAGGTTGTCAAACATGTGACCTGGTCAGTTTGTATCGGAAACTATCCGACAGATGAACAGGTAACTGAACGTGACGTGTCGCATGTCATGTGTTCTAGTTTACACAAGCATCGTTGAGTTGGATTGGAGACGTCGACGGATATAGTATTAGAGTTTAACCAATGTCATGATCGTATTTAAATGACGCAGGTAAATTTGAAATTCCTTCAGCAGAAAACATCCTTGGTCCTAGAAAATACGCCTTCCCAAAGTGATTTATTGACTTTTGTTTGTTGTTCAAATAACTATTCAAACCTTTCTTTCTGTTGTTGTTTTTTCGAATTATTGTTGTGAAGTTGCTTGAAGCATATTAGTTAATTCCGTAATGTGTTCCACTTTTTTTGACGTATCCACAACGTTTTTTTTTGTTTATTCAATCTCTGCAGACAATAAACTTTTTTTTAATACAAACAACAATATATTACTTTCTATAAACGTTGCAAAATAAGTTTTTTATATACGTTTCTCGTTAATAAGCGTTAAAAATGGAAAAGAATACTCACTTCCTGCAAATAACGGCAAGTCTTTGTGACATTCGTTGTTAGTAATTATTGGTCCCCCAACAAAAGGAGGGTGGACCTGTAAATTCACCCTCATTCGTTCGTCTATCCGCACTTTACTCAATAACCACGCCTTCAAATCTTTTTGAAATTTTCCACAAACATTAAACATGATATGAGTAAAAAAACATGTAACAGAACGGATTTTCCGGGAAAACTCCAGTTGCCCCTCCCCTAGCTGTGTTTTTAGGTTAAAATGGCTAAAATTTACACTTTTGTGCTTATAAAAAAAATAAAAACAAAAAACTGATGCCTTGGATTTTTATAAAAACTTTCTGAAAAGTTGTAACTAACTGATTTCTATATGATTTTGTTTGTCTATACTTTGTGATAACTCTTGGGTGTGCCCCAGGGGCTCTTTTAGGGCTAATGAAAACACTCAATTTTGGGGACTATTTTATCATATTTGTCCCAAATTGTCAACTCTATTAAAACTTGTGAGGTTGTTTCAAATCCTGGTCGCCACTGATATCTCACACGAAAGAGCTATATTTGTTTGAAGTATCTGAGTGGTCTTGTCTACGCTATTCAAATAATAATCTAAGTCGCTTTACTGAATGGAGCTGGTAATATCCTTAAGTGTTAAGCTTTTAGCATATCTTACAATGTTTTTCCCAAGCTGCTCTACAAGTCGGTATTTATGGCTTAATCAACCAATCATATTTTTGTGGGAAGGAGCCTCGATGATCTCATATTAATTACTTCACCTATACACGACATGTAAAACTGTTGATAAATCTGTTGGATATTCATGAGCAAAACATAGTGGGCAAGTTAGTAAACCTGAAATATTAAAGCAATTGCTTGATTGTTAAACTGAATGCTACTGTTTTGGTTTCGATTCTAGCTGATGGCACATAGATTTTTTATAGACTTTTTTTGTTTACTTTTGAAATCACGACTCTGTAATAATCTATACAAAATCTGGACAAATTAAAATATCATTGATTATTTAATAATGAAAGTTATAAACTTACTTGCTATTTTTTTTTTGCCGTTCTGTCCACCCATACTTCTTCAAATTGTTAGCAGAAATTATTCCGTTTTAAAATTATTTTTTCTTAGTGACTCAATTTTTTCATTTAAACTTTAAACTAGCTAAGCTTCTCAACTCAGCGGACAGTGGTACATCCTGGCAATTAACAGAAGATAATATTAACCTCAATAACCAATCCAGAATAAAACTTTTAACTCAAGCTTCTTCATCTGGCCTTGCTTTCAAACGCTCATTCGTTTTAAATAATTCGATAATTAAGATACAACAGTTAGTATCATTATTATGGTACTTGCACAGTTTAATCAAGACATTAAAAAATGAAAATATCGAAAAAAGGTTATATTGTACGTATCCGTTATGGAACGAAGTTCTTTGAAAAAATATTTTGTCTTAATTTCATGAAGTAGATTTTTTTTTTTTACAGCGAAAAAACAATTTGTTATGATACCAAGCAAAAGGTTCTATTTTCTCCTATTAAACATTACTATTCCACCCTGAGTTATCTCCCGTTGCTGGTTTTGTACCCAAAATACCAACTAATTCGATATAAATCTACAGGTTTCTATCAAACTAGCTATATATACCCAACACTAGCCAGAATGCTGTGAAGTCATTTTAATTTTTTATTCTTTTTTTGTTTTCAATATTGACATGGAAGCCTTAAGAATAATCCAAATTGTTTCTGCAATCTACTCATATTAATAGGCAACTGTTATTTTTTTTTTAAATAAATAATATGAGAAATAATCTTTGCTGATTTTTATTTTAACTAGCGGGGAGGCGCCAGGGTTTTCCTGGGCATAAAATACGCTTAAATATGATATTGTCCAAATTTCGTATATATTATTATAGATTCATGATTTTAAAAGTAAAAAGAAAGTTTTTATGTGCCATCAGCTAGAATTGAAACCAAAACTGTAGCATTCAAAGCTGGTGACGTTACCACTGTACCAACGTGACACGCATATAAAGTGATTAAAAATGAAAAATGAACTAAGATGAATGTACAAAATGTTTTAAGATTTTTGCAATTTTGACCCTTTGTTGACCCCTTAAAAATTATTTTAATCGACTAAAGACCCATAAAAGAACAGCCCGTAAAAATCCAATCATTTAAGACCCCTAGGGCCACTTTGCGACTCTTAGTCTCGGAGGAGATAGATTTTGAAAATATGGAGACAGACAGACCTATATTGCCGTTTATATATTAGATTAATTATTTAAAAGCATCTTTACAGACTGGAAGGAAAATTTAAAATAAATTCTAATTACATAATTATATTGCCAATAACACGGTATAACAATAATAAATGAAAAATGGCGAGTCAATAAGAAAGCTTGATATATCAGCTTAAATGCTATTTAGGCCTGGTTTTGAACTTTATATACTAAAGAAAATGGTTCCTAAATGTATCCAGAACATGCAATTTTTAAATTAATGCACCTTCACTTGCATTGCAGAAACGTCCGCTTCGTTACACCTGCAATATAAACTTTATTACCCTGCATCAGTTTAGAATTGGGATCCCTATCTCTTGCGACAAAATTTATTTCATGGCTAAATGGTTCACTGGAAACCAGCCATCATGTTGTTATCAACCTGGCACAAAATTTTGCAATGCCTTTCTGAATATTACTGCCAATATATGGTGTTCAGGCTCTCTTTTAGTTTTCCAATAAGTTACATTAGCCAACAAACTATGTTGAACTTATATAAATCGTCTCTTGATAAAATAAAGCATCAGCTAATCTTAGCAGTTGTAGTAGTCACATTTCATGTGTAGCATTCTTTAGTTGTATTGATGACACGTGGCAGTAGTTTGTCCTTTCTACTGTTCTTTTGCGCTTTCATCTTGTTGCAGTCGTCTTCCTTTTTAAAAACAGCAGTTGTGCAACCTATCAATCATTACAGTACAAAATTATTTAGGGGTTAAAAATTCTCTAAAAGTTATTCTTTTCTAATATACACATAATACTCTGGATTTTTTTTCCTCAACCCATTCTCATTAGAGGAAGAGAGAAGCTGCCCTAAAGAGTACCACTCTTCTTCCTGGTTCAGAAACAAGAGAAAGATTTTATCAGCTTATCTGCTACATGTCAGTGGAGACTTCGTGTCTGTTGTGCAACATGGTAAACATGTAGCTGTAAATTTAATTTTTAATTTTAAAATGAATTTTCCACTTTTTTACTTCGCATAACACAATGGCGAAAATTCCATTTTTAACGCTATTTTTCTCCCCCTGCATTAAGTATGAAATAACACTTTCACTGGTCTGCCATTCTTGTTTGAAAAAGCATTTTAATTGGTCTGTCATTTTTTAGTTTGAATAGCATTTCCACTGGTTTATCTAGCTTTCTTTGTTGTATTATGCTTAAGTTTGAAATAGCATTTTTGTTGCCAACTTTTATAAAAATTATCAGCGAAAATTCTATTTTGACACTATTTTTCTCTCCCTGCATTAAGTATGAAATAACACTTTCACTGGTCTACCATTCTTAAGTTTGAAAAAGCATTTTAATTGGTCTGTCATTTTTTAGTTTGAATAGCATTTCCACTGGTTTATCTAGCTTTCTTTGTTGTATCATGCTTAAGTTTGAAATAGCATTTTTGTTGCCAATTTTTATAAAATTATCAGCGAAAATGCAATTTCAAACTTTTTCACTCCATAGGTTGAACTTCATGCTTAAGTTTGCAATAGAAGATTCTTTGATCTGTCATATTTAAATTTGAAGTGGTGTTTTTATTTGTATGTCATGCTTAAGTATAAAATAGTATTTTTGTTGTTAATTTTATAAAAACTAATAACAAAGACACTATTTTAAACTTTGTCATTCTATACGGTCAACTCTCATGCTTAAATTTGAAATATAATTTTCGTTGATCTGTCAGATTTAAATTTGAAATTGTCTGTCATGCTTAAGTTTGAAAAATGTAATAACTATAGCTTTTTTCTTGTCTAGAAATAGTATTCTTCGTTGGTCTGTCATACTTAAGTTTCAAATACTATTTTGTTAGAATACCACGCTTAATTTTAAAATAACATTTTAAACTTTTCTTGGTCTGTCATACTTAAATGTGAAATAGAATTTTTATTATTAAATACTAGCATTTCAGCCTGGCGTTGCCCGGGTGTTTGGAGGTGTATGTTGAGCAAAAAAAAAAACGGTCAATTTAAAAAAAATGTTACTTCTATTATGTTTTGGGCTCAAATCAAGTTATTATGTTAGATCCATGTCCAAGGAACCTATATCTAAAATTTCAAGTGTTTAGACCCAAAATTGTCGGAGGAGTTTGGTAGAGTTCTCAAAGGTCATATCGTTGAACTTTGACCCTTTAAAAGCCAAATTTCTGGCCGAAAACAGATTACAAAGATTTTCCAAAATCTCAGTACCCTGTATATCAAATTTCAAGTCTGTAGACTGAAAATTGACAGAATTTGCTCGGTGGGGTAGCAAGTAAATACCAACCCCACATATAAGACCTTGGTCAATGTAGGGGCAACCCTTCATACCAATTGTCACTATCCAGCTCCGATTTCCCACCCATCGAGAGCTGGTCCCCTTTTCCCTCCCCCCTCCCTCTCTCTCCACATTAAAAAACGACCTTTTGCCTAATTTGCTCAGTGGGGAAGCAAATAAATACTTCTTGGCTTTTGGGTCGGAACCAAAGTGTAGTATCTGTTCCGACAGATACTGCAAGCAAAGACCATATGTGGGGGCGAACCCACATATAAAACCTTGGTCAATGTAGGGGTAACCCTTCATACCAATTGTCACTATCCAGCTCCCATTTCCCACCCATCGAGAGCTGGTCCCCTTTTCCCTCCCTCCTCCCTCTCTCTCCACATTAAAAAACGACCTTTTGCCTAATTTGCTCAGTGGGGAAGCAAATAAATACTTCTTGGCTTTCGGGTCGGAATCAAAGTGTAGTATCTGTTCCGGCAGATACTGCAAGCAAAGACCATATGTGGGGGCGACCCCACATATAAGACCTTGGTCAATGTAGGGGAAACCCTCCATACCAATTGTCACTATCCAGCTCCCCTACTCCCTGGGGAGTTGGTCCCCCTTTCCTTCATTCACTCTTCACATTAAAAATCGGCCTTGTGCCTAATTTGCTCGGTGGGGGAGCAAATAAATACCTTGCCTTTTTTCTGTTGTTCTTGGCCTTCGGGCTGGGATCAAAGTGTAGTATCTGTTCCGGTAGATACTGCAAGTAAAGACCATATGTGGGGGAAACCCCACATATAAGACCTTGGTTAATGTAGGGGCAACCCTTCATTCCAACTGACACTATCCAGCTCCCCTACTCCCCGGGGAGTTTGTCCCCCATTTCCCCTCTTCACTCCTCACATTAAAAATCGGCCTTGTGCCTAATTTGCTCGGTGGGAGAGCAAGTAAATACCAACCCCACATATATGATCTTGGTCAATGTAGGGACAACCCTTCATACAAATTGTCATTATCCAGCTCCCTTACTTCCCGGGGAGTTGGTCCCCATTTCCCCTTCAATCCTCACATTAAAAATTGGCCTTGTGCCTCATTTGCTCGGTGGGTAGCAAATAAATACCTTGCCTTTTTTCTGTTGTTCTTGGCCTTCGGACCGGGATCAAAGTGTAGTATCTGTTCTGCAGATGCTGCACTTAAGATAATTTGTACCAGTCAATGGAGGGGAAACCCTCTATACTGGGACAATTATTATTTTTGGTAACCAGAGTGCCCCCTTTTTGGCTACTTTTAGGGGAGCTGGTTTTTATCCCACATTAAAAACGGCCTTGTGCCTAATTTGCTTTGGTGAGGAAGCAAATAAATACATTAAATAAATAGAAAAGAGGGTTTTTAATATGAATATCGATACATACAAAAGAAAACCGAATTTATAGGAGTATATATATATATATATATATATATATATATATATATATACTTGTTTATTGTTATATAAACATGCTCACATCCCGCTGCTACAAATAGCCACTTGTTTCAATCAAACAACAGATATCATCAGGCAGCGACTTGACTATTCAAAAGTTCAATGAAAATTGAACTTTTGAATAGTCAAGTCGCTGCCTGATGATATCTGTTGTTTGATTGAAACAAGTGGCTGTTTGTAGCAGCGGGATGTGAGCATGTTTATATAACAATAAACAAGTATTATCAGCTCTTTTTATTGAGCACTATCTAACAACCTCGTTGAATCCATTAGTCCATTACTTTTGAATATAAAAAACCCGAGTATATATATATATATATATATATATATATATATATATATATATATATATATAGAGAGAGAGAGAGAGAGAGAGAGAGAGAGAGAGAGAGAATAAAAAAAACTTTTGTAATATGAGGTCAAGTAATTAAAAAACTATTTAGTACTGTGTTATTAACAGGGCTTGGACAACAGAATATTCTTTTCGGTGCTAATGTAGAGTGATCCACGCTATTTTTAAAATCCTATCTCCAAGTTAAATTAAAGTTTTATTATATGTTTTTTTAAGGTTAAAGTACAGAATAGGTACAAAACACCCTCCTCTCCCCATGTTAAGAATGGCTTTTTAAATAACGCTATTATTTCAGCACGGATCACTCTCTGCATGAGTACCTTCTTTTCATTATTTTGACTCTGGAGTGTATATCCGTTGACATCGTATATTTGTTTATATAGAGTGATGTGCTTTTCGGTTGATTAACTGTCTGTGTCGAATATATACTCGAAAGTGAAAACAATGAAAAGAATATGCTGTTGTCCTAGCCTTAGTTATTATTAAAAAAATGTTGCTAACTGTAATTGTAAAACGGCAAAAGGATTCAAATTATATTTTAAGAAGCGAATTATTTAAAATAAAAAACAAACTACTAATATAAATAATTATTTAAAAGTTTAAACTATTTTTTATATTACAATAAAAATGTAAGCATGAAAAGTAATATGGTTAAGCTTAAACATGGAAAAGTAAAGGACTAGTTGTTAAAACTGGAAAAGAAAAGGACCAGATATTCTAATAAAAAATATAATAAATTTATTACTTAAAATATTGCAGTATAAGAATTGATTATATCATGTTATACATTGAATTAAAAAAAAATCTTAATTCTTAATTATTTTAAATTATAAATTTATTATATTTTTTACTAGAATATCTTGTCCTTTTCTTTTCCAGTTTTAACAACTTATCCTTTACTTTTACATGTTTAAGCTTAACCATGTTATTTTTCATGATCACATTTTTCTATTGTAATCCATGATTTTTCCAGGCTTCCAGTAAATTCACTTGTTCTTTGTTTAATTTCAATCTTATCCCCCCCATAAACATAGCATACACATATGTAATAACAATGTACGGCACTCGTCTGTTTTCAATAAAATCACCCAATTATCTCCCTTTTATGCTCTCATTCTCTCTGTTTCACTTGTTACTTCTCTTTTCGCGAGAGCGGTGAATTAATAGTAACAGTAGTCGCTGAAGCAATGTAGTCGCTATGGAAACCCGTAATAAAAAACGTCGCTCGCCTTCTTACATATTTTTATGATTTTGAACGCCAGTAAATTCATCATAACTTTTTTTTTTACTGAACGAAAATTGAAACTTTTTTCACAATATATCTGAGAAGGTGACCTATAAACTGTAATACTTGTTTCAAATTTGCTCAAAAAATGAGTGAGCGGTGAAGCTTTAAAGCAGTTCTAAATGACTAAAACTGTCACTTAACAATATATTCAAACACGGTAGTGTTTGAATGATAATTGTAAATAAAGCAAAACTCGATAACTGCAGTAACACTTAATCACAATAGCAGGACTCGTGTTCTGGCGTTGCCTGGAAAAATATAAAATACTGTTTTTATTTTTTTTTTTTAATAATAGATTACTAACCCAGTAAAACAAAAGAAAAAGAGAAAGGGTCTATTTCACTGTAAGTAATTTAGTTCAATAAAATAAGAATTTAATGGCGTAACCAATACAGAATATTTCCGAAAATAATTTTATTGCTCTTAAGAAAAAATCCTTCTAGACTGAAGCCATTTTTATTTTGTTTAGAAAATAGTATTCTCCACAAATAATAATGAAAACAAGTTTTAAATATCGTATTTTTGTAAATAGGCTAATAGTTTGTTGTTGTTTTCATAAAAACGGTGAATTGGTAGCAACAGTGGTTGCTATGGAAAGCAGTCATAAAAAAAAACGTCGCTCACCTCCTTGCGTTTTTTTTGTTGTTTTTTTTTTACGATTTTGAACACCACTAAAATCATCATAACCTTTTTTTTTACTGAACGAACATTGAAACTTTTTTTCACAATATAGCTGAGAATGTGATCTATAAATTGTAATAATTTTTGGAAATTTGGTCGAAAAATAAGTGAGCGGTGAACGAGTTCTAAATGACTAAAACGGCCACTTAACCATATATTCAAACACGGTAGTGTTTGAATAATACTAAAGATTACATGCACACACACACACACACACATATATATATATATATATATATATATATATATATATATTTTTTTTTTTTTTTTTTTTTTTAAGTAAATGGCGGAAGTTTCTCGAGAGCTCTTTCGGCTATCATCTCGTCAGGAGTAAATCGATAGCAACCTAAATAATATTGTAACGAAAATAAAGAGTTCTATTGAGGAACTTATTAAATGTGCCAAACGTACGGGGACACTAATTAAATTTATTTACGTTTAAAAACGATTAAAATATTGGCACAACGAGGGAGAAAAAAAAAAAAAGCGGGAGAAAAAATTCAAAGTTCTCCAAAGAGAAACAATGCGTTTGATGTTTCTTTTTGCCGGCACAAAGAAGGTTGAGTCCGCTCTATGTAGCACCTCGAACCAATCTATTTTATATCTATCGGCACAGCACGGGTTGTAAACCAAATGCTGGCCAATAGCAGAGTCCAAGGCTGCAGAAGGAGGGAGACCACTAGACCCCATTCTCCCTTGTCTGATCTTCGATGGAACATGCTGGTTTATACGAGTCAAATCCTTGCACCTTTTGACTCGTATAAACCAGCATGTTCCATCGAAGATCAGACAAGAGAGAATGGGGTCTGGTGGTCTCCCTCCTTCTGCAGCCTTGGACTCTGCTATTGGCCAGCATTTGGTTGACAACCCGTGCTGTGCCGATAGATATAAAATAGATTGGTTCGAGGTGCTACATAGAGCGGACTCAACCTTCTTTGTGCCGGCAAAAAGAAACATCAAACGCATTGTTTCTCTTTGGAGAACTTTGAATTTTTTCTCCCGCTTTTTTTTTTCTCCCTCGTTGTGCCAATATTTTAATCGTTTTTAAACGTAAATAAATTTAATTAGTGTCCCCGTACGTTTGGCACATTTAATAAGTTCCTCAATAGAACTCTTTATTTTCGTTACAATATTATTTAGGTTGCTATCGATTTACTCCTGACGAGATGATAGCCGAAAGAGCTCTCGAGAAACTTCCGCCATTTACTTAAAAAAAAAAAATATATATACACTTGTGCCCGATATTATTCATACCCCTCGGATCTTTGAGATTTCTATAAAATTATTGCTCAAACCAGAAGGTAGACAATATTAAAGGGATTTCAAACAATAAAACAAGCATAAGCATTTAATTTAAACTCAACAAATAAATAAATTATGCAAGTTTGAAACATTATACAAAGAAAAACAATAATGGCACTAGTTCAAAATTATTCATACCTCTCTTACTAATAGTCAATAGCATGCCCTTTATTCTTAATAACTGCCTGTAACCGTTTTGGATATTTATCAACAAGGTTTTTACAAGCATCAACACTGATTTTTGACCATTCTTCAATGCCGTAGTTCTCCAAATCCCTCAAATTTCTAGGTTTCCGCTTTTTAACCTCAGTTTTCAATATGTGCCAGAGGTTTTCGATAGGGTTCAGGTCGGGACTCTGGCTAGGCCATTCCAAAACATTAATTTGATTATCCTCAAACCATTTCTTGACTATTTTGGCAGTATGTTTTGGATCATTATCCTGTTGAAGGACCCAGTTTGGTCCTAAATGGAGCTTCTCCGCATCCTGTCTAATGTTTTTTCTGGAGTATCTCCAAATATTGCTCCTTCTTCATGGTTCCATCTATCTTGACCAAACTACCTGGACCACTAGCCGAAAAGGAGCCCCAAAACATTAGGCTACCACCACCATGTTTCACCGTGGGTATGGTGTTCTTTCGGTTGTAAGCTTCTCCTTTCTTCCTCCAAACGTAAGAAGCATCCATATGGCCAAACAATTCAATTTTTGTTTCGTGAGTCCACAAAATACTTGAGAAAACGGACTCTGGAGAATTCACATTGTTCCTAGTAAACTTTAGACGTGCTGCAAGGTGTTTTCCGGTGTGCAATGGAGTCCTTCTTGGTCTTCTTCCTTTCAGACCATTTTCATGCAGAGTCCTTTGCAATGTTTGCCTTGATATTTTTATGCCAGAAGACTCCAGATTTTCTAAAATGTCCTTAGTAGTGGTGGTTGGATTTGCATTAACACTTCTTACAATATTCCTGGTGGCTCTAGCAGACAGTTTCCTTTTCCTTCCTCTACCAATCAAGTTGTTTGTTGTGTGGTGGCTCTGGAATTTTTTGATGATGCTCTGTACTGTTGCTGTAGGGACCTCAAATTTCTTGGAAATTGACTTTTAACCTATACCATCCTTATGTGAATTCGCAATTTTAGTCCTAAGATCATTACTAAGCTCTTTTTTCTTCCCCATTCAAATAAGTTTTATTCTTTTATTGGTTTTCAGTTGATATCATTTTAATTTCTGATAAAATGCAAAAAAACGAAATGAAATTAATCAAAGGTTGTATAAAAGCATTCAAAATAAGAATCAAACAGGAAACAAACAGTCAGAAACTCGATTAATACTGAAAAAATAAGGGGGTATGATTAATTTTGAACATTGCAGATTTTATAAATAGCTGTATATTTCTTTTATTACAAGTATCCCGAGATTTTAAGATGACGAAAATGATCAGAAGAGGTTTATTAAGAATATGTATCAATATGGACGTAAACAATAAATTCTAACAAAGTTACACCTAATAAACTCAATTTTCAAGGGGGGGTATGAATAATATCGGGCACAACTGTATATATATATATATATATATATATATATATATATATATATATATATATATATATATATATACTACATGCATACATCTATATATATACATATTAATATATTGCATGCATACATATTAGGTGTACTCACATATTAAAGAAAATTAAGTACTTTAACTTAGCATATAATTACATAATTTGAAGTATATCATAAATGTCGTATTCTACTGAGTCATTATATATACATTTATATATATGCATTTAAACACAGATGCTTTGTAACGGGCATTGAGAACGAGCGAATGATCTCCCGATAGACACAATCCACACTTCAATTAACAACGTCTTTTATATTGCACTGTTAATTAATTGTTCTGATTTTTTTAAGCAATATTAATCAAAACATTTAATCAGTGTGACTTCATTAGTGAAATAAGTCCATTTCTAATCATTGTTAATCCATCAAGCATTAACAGGTCTACCCCTTCACCCTCCCGCTTTCATCAGCATCCTCATCATAATAATCATTTGAGACAACACCACCAAATTCTCCTCGTCACCTCCCTCCCTCCTCGTCCTCAGCAATAATAATAATAATAATAATAATAATAATAATAATAATAATAATCCCGCCCTCTAGATTCTAATCTATCATCACTGTAAAAATGCAATGATGTCAGTGCTTCACGGTTAACGGAGCTCTGTTTTTAATAGCGTCAGCATCAGGATCCGTTGTCATCTGGTCGTTTCTACCTTTGCTTGTGGTAAACAGACGGGCCAGCTGCAGAAGCGCAAATCAACAGAGTGAAAATACTTCTGCACTATTCCTACGCATTTTCAAGGTTGAACCTTTCCTGACTTTGTATGTAATTGCTGAGCCAGCCAGTTTTCTGTGTCGATAAGTAAACACCTACAAGTCTGCAGGTAAACAAATAGCTGCGACCAAGGACAAGAATTTCACACAGACCAGGCATTTTTTTTTACAAAAAAGTCACCACTTATCAAGACACGAAGGCCACTCGAGGATAAGTGTTAATGAATGTGAGGTAGAAATGACGCAGTTGTTAATGGTGTAATTTAAGTAGAATTTGATAATTTAAGGCGACGGTTAAACAAGAACATTGGATTTAAAGGCTACCACATATATATATATATATATATATATATATATATATATATATATATATATATCCATATGACTTGGGTGCATCAGCTTGAATCGAAATCGAAACCCAAATTTATGAAATATATATATATATATATATATATATATATATATATATATATATATATATATATATATATATATATATATATAATTTGAGTTCCTTGAGCTATAATCGAAACCAAAACTTATGAAGAATTCTTGGTAAAATTATTTATAAAATCATAAATGAGTTGAGTGCCATCAACTATAATCGAAACCGAAACCAGTGCTAATGAATAATTTTTGGTAAAATTATTTGTTACAATAAATGGAAGTCCATAACAATTAAACGACAGTCACTCGGATGTAAACGTGACACAAAATAAATAACACTATCCTATTAATACATAGATGCTATTTATTTGGCATTTTATTATTCTATTGTTCCTACATATATGCAATAGTTTTGTCATTGCTAACAGTACTTAATGAAAAAGATTTATTAAAAATGAATAAATTAGAAAAACCTTCCTTAAATTAATTGTTTGTGGATTTTCAAGGGAGATAATTTAGCTTCAATTAGCGTTGTTGGCTAGAAAGGCAGTCACCTTGATTTTCTCGTCATTGCTTTACGATTTTATTTACAGGATAAATAGATTTCCATTAAAAAATCAAAATGTTGCTATTTTTTCTATTTATGTGAATGAATGTCAATATTTTTTTATTCATACGAATAAAAGCAGATATGTTCATTTTGTGTCTGCAAGAAACATGACTGAAACGTTTGTTATTTACAATTCTTATATTTCAAAGTGATGCTGATTATATATATATATATATATATAT
This sequence comes from Euprymna scolopes, assembly GCF_053919585.1. NCBI lineage: Eukaryota > Metazoa > Mollusca > Cephalopoda > Sepiida > Sepiolidae > Euprymna > Euprymna scolopes. Next base: position 18,897,303 of record NC_136526.1, on the reverse strand, counting down.
ATATATATATATATATATATATATATATATATATATATATATATATTCAAGCAAATATTATTAAATGCAACGGAGACACTTTGCTTTATGATTCGTTTGTTTTTTTTTAATTTTTCGATTTTCCGTATAACCTTTTTTATATCGAAATAAAAAATATTAATAAAAGTTCCATTGTTGTTGTTGTCACGGGCACTTTCGATTCATCTACGAATCATCTTCACGTGTTGAAGTAAAAGTGCGAAGGAGCGAAAATGAGAATTAAAAGTGAAAACTAAAATATACAGTAAACGGCGTTAGGTGATGATAAGTTAAAATGTATACAGTCAATGAAAAGTCGATTAAAATAAAGGTCGAGTAAAAATTTGAGTATTAAAATCAGCAAGTTCGTGGACGTCCACTACAAACTACGCAAGACATTTTAGAACGTTACTGCTTTTCTCGAATGCAATATCATTTATAGTGAGTTGAAGGGTTCTAATTTATGACGCTTCAAAGGTTTTTTAATGTTTTAATATTATTTTCATGTATAATTTTATATATTCTATTATATATATAATATTATATTATAATATGATTATATATATATATATATATATATATATATATATATATATATATATATATATATATACGAGAAAACAATTAATAAAACATGTTAAAAACACTTTGAAAAAGAGTTAAAAACATATTTAATCTGAAAAGGAAACACTTGATAAGTGAATAGTCCTTAATCCGCGGAGTTTCGAAGAAATACTTTCCTTCTCATCAGAGGGTAGGAATTAGCAAAATGCAGGATCGTATTTTGCATGCAAAAGTATTTGATGAAACAACAAGTAAGTCAAAGATCTTATTTGATAACAAAAAAGTGAAGCAGAGGGAATATGGTGAAGAAAAAGATGATTACACATGAATGGATAGTCTGGTGGAAGATAAATAATCCAGTGACGGTAAACTCCAAATATATAACTTCAAGAAAGTTAATTGAATTTCCATTTGCACAAGTAAAATCCATTTTTTTATTTTATTATATATATATATATATATTACACAGTGATCACCACTTATCAAGGCCCGGAAGCCACTCAGGGATAAGGGTTATATATATATTGTGTATTTAGGCAGCATGTTTTCATTCAGACAAGTATTGTTAAATAGCACCGAATGTTCTTGCTTAATGAGATTTTTGTAATTGTTTCAATTTTTCGAATTGCCGTTCTTATTTCTCGGTCGAATCTGTGCAAGAAAATTCGATAGTCGTCTTCGTCCATCTGTTTTTCTTTTGTTTTTGTTTTTTTTGCAAGTGCTTTCAACTGAGTTTCATAAGTCGTCTTCAGACAGTTTTTGATTATTGTTTCGTTTAAAATGTGAATGCTTTTATATGCTTCAGTTAAAATGTTATTTAAATTTCTTGAACTAGTGAAGCGTCTCGTGTTTAAGAACGTGGCTCAAATAAATGTGCAATGATTTTAAAGGTGTGATTTTCAAGGGTATAGAATTTACAGTTTTTTAAGTAGTAGTAGTAGTAGTAGTAACATTTTAAAGTGCCTAGGTAGGTAACCATCCAATATATATGTTCACTGTTTGTGGGAAAGAATTCCAGCAAAGTGCTCGATTATAAAGAAAACAAATTACAATATAAAACAAAAAACAATGGCTGAGGAGAGTCTAAGATTATTTACCATTAACTGGTCCCCCTTATATTGGAATTGAAAACCGACGGTACCATTGTTTTTCTGAACTGCCGTACACTTATATGTATATACTAGCATGAGTACCCAGCGTTGCCTGGGTTTACATACAGTTCCGTTTGGAACACACCTGCTACACTAATCATTTTCATCATGGGTAACATGGATACCCTCACAACAATTCCATAAATAAAAGAACGGATAAAAACATGTAAATTTAATCGTTCCTTAAAAGAAGAAGTATCTGATACCCTCTCCACCAGATATTTCGGCAGAATGGTACAGATAGAAGAACCTATTTCCCGGATATTGAGTACTATAGATACCCACCCTAAAAATAAATAATTAAAAATAAATCCTTAGAACTTTTGTTTCACTAAAGATAACAGCGAATGCCCGCGTGATCGCAAAAATAAATAAATAAATAAATAAATAAAAATAACCAAGTAGATAGAACTCCTAAAAAAATTAAGATCTATCAACAATTAATTTCAAAACAATTAAATTAAATTTTTCACAATTTTATGCTTCTAATGTAATCTCCCTCCAAAATTTGTCATATGTTGGGGTTCATTTTGTTTATAAAAGTGTAAGGTGAAAGTACAGAATGGGGTCATAAAAATTAATTAAATTTATAATTATTTTATGTTTCAAATGTAATTCCCACGCCCACCAAACAAAAAAACTGTATTTGTCATGTTTTGCCCCATCCATCTCGATCGCTAAATTTGAAAAAAAAAAATGCTAGAGATGATATATCTCGTTGAATGCTTTGTGGCCAAAAATGGGCGTTCATTTTTACGTTAAATTTATATAGAAAAGAGATCCCCCACTTTAAAATGTTAATTTTCTTTTTTTCGAAATGACTTCTTTCATATTATTTATAAAGATTGTTTAAACGTATTAGGGCCCCAAAAAAGTAGGTCCTAATTTTTTTAGGGATTAAAAGACGCTGAGTCACGTCGTAAAAAATTTACCTTTTTTTTAATTAGAAATTAAAGTTTGTAATCGATGAGATTAACGTGAAAAAAAAAAGAAAGAAAAGTGTAAATTGTGGAATTCAGAGGGGGGCAGTAGATCCTATTTTTTTAGGTATTAAACAACGATGGGTCACATCGTAAAATTTGCGATTTCTGTATAGCTGTTTAAATGATAATAACAACAAACAAATGAAATGATCGGAAGATTCTAAGGGGCAAATAACTCTAAAAGTTTTTTTTAAATATTCGATGTTGAAATAATAATTCCCAAAAAAATAAATATGTTATCAATATAATTATTGTTTAAAATGTATTAAAAACAATTTTAAATAAAACACTGAAAACAATTCTCTCGCTAGAAACATTAATTAAGATACCGCTATTTAATAAAATCGATTTTTCTTAATGTCATATGCAAATGACATAATATTTTTATTGTATCTAGTTTCCAAGAATGAAGCTATATATAGAAATAAATGAAAAAGTAAAGCAAGGAAACTTTTGTATATATTAATCAAATTGTGAACAAACAAACAAACATACAGGATTACGAATTTATATATATAACAGATAAAGGGATAACTTTTAAAAAGTAATAAATGTCGAACTGAGAAAACTTGATATTTGGAACTTGGAAAATTATTATGCAACACTATATCTCTCTCTCATATATATATATATATATATATATATATATATATATATATATATATATATATGGCATAATCACCGTTGACACACAAGTTCCCGTCAAATCACACAAAATTAAGCAACAATGAGCCTGGCCAATACCGGATGGGTAACAATTTTGGACTTCCAGGTGCTGTATGTGCTCTCTGCTTATCTCGGCATTGCTTCCAGTCGTCTATTTGCCACTGGATTAAAGCAGTGCCGATTCGGGAGAGGTGTGGTTGGAGATTGCGCAAACCTTACCTCATAATTACACGCGCAGCTGCCTCTATAGAGGGTATTATTTGTCCTTCAAGACTGAACGGCGGCATATATATATATATATATATATATATATATACACACGTTTTATTTGTTTTACATAAGCATTCATATATCGTTATACATTCATGAGAATGTTTCGATCAGCCAGTTACAAGTAACTAGAGATCTCTTCAGGCGATATTTATTATACAAAAGTAGAGTCCGTAACTGGTAATGTTGATCAATCTTTTCGGCAATTTTATTTTTATATTAACCTGGGTGCTTGGCGTTGCCCGGGTGTTTGGATGTGTTAAAACAAAAAGTCGTAGTTGGCAGGCAGGCTCGAATCCGTGACACAAAGGTGGAAAAGAAAGTGAGAGGAAATCTGACGTCTTACCGCTACGACATGACGCGACCGGAAGTGTAAAGCGTTCAAATTAAACATAGTCAATCAAAAAGATGGTTTGCAGAAATGGTGTTGCTTTTAAACTTTTTAAAGCATACGTTTTTACTGTGGGAGAAAAACCAGTATCCAACTAAATAGTAATTGTCTCAGTATGAAGGGTTTCTCCTACATTAACGAAGGACCAATTACAGAACAGATACTATCTGGCCTGAAGGCCAGGCATTTGTGTTCGAATAGTTTCATTTTATTTATACAAGACAAAAAAACACTGGAGACGACGGCACGGTGGGAATTTTAACTAAATAATAATAAAAAAGATAGAGACAATGTCCTTTTGTGAATCTAGGCTATCACAATCTGCTAACTATGCGAAAACTTCTCCCGGTATCTAACCGACGTGAGAAGCCCAACGCAAAATGCCTGTTGTGGACATACACAAACGCGCAAGCCCGTTTTACCCTTTATATATTAGATTATTTTCTGATTGCAAGATTCAGTTTGAACGTCGGAACATGGGTCGGTCCACGTAGGTTCCTCTTAATGTTATATATATATATATATATATATATATATATATATATATATATATATATATTGGGAAGTGATATACAAATTACCATTAGCGTATAAAGCCATGCTCTTTGTGTAAACAAATTGAGGTTAGGTACTTTGGATATTATCAAAACATTGTTAACTGCTCGCATAGCACCACCGTATAGCGCAGTGGTTAAGAAGCTCCGACTGTCGTTTGAGCGACCGGGTTTCAATCCTGTCTTCGGGTAGTTGCTTGTCTAGCCGCACTGATGAGCTGTGAAACAGCAAAACAGTACTGTATGTGGATGACTATAATGCTCCCTATCTTGGGTTGAGCATATTGGGAAGTGATATACAAACTACCATTATCGTATTAAACAATGCTCTTTGTGTAAACA
>NC_136526.1:18882364-18887364 GCF_053919585.1 Euprymna scolopes | reverse complement strand
AATGTAAAAAGATATTTTGCTGCTCAACTCCCTACATATCATCCTTGCAAATTATGTCCCAGGTAGTAGCTCCCTACATCAAAGTGACACTGTGCCCTGTTCGGGGTGAAAATGCAGTACAAAAAGAAAGACGAGAAGGAGTGAGGAAGAAAAATATGTGTGTGTATATATATATATATATATAAAAGAAGGAAAGTATTTCTTCAGAACTCCGCGGATTAAGGACTATCCACTTACCAAGTGTTTCCTTTTCAGATTAAATATGTTTTTAACTCTTTTTCAAAGTGGTTTTAACATGTTTTATTAACTGTTTGCTCTTTATATATATATATATATATATATATATATATATATATATATATATATATATATATATATATATTATCTATAAGAGCAAACAGGTAATAAAACATGTTAAAAAACACTTTGAAAAAGAGTTAAAAACATATTTAATCTGAAAAGGAAACACTTGATGAGTGGATAGTCCTTAATCCGCGGGGTTTCGAAGAAATACTTTCCTTCTCATCAGAGGGAAGGAATTAGCAAAATGCGGGATCGTATTTTGCATACAAAAGTATTTGATGAAACTGCAAGTAAGTCAAAGATCTTACTTGATAACAAAAATTGAAGCAAAGGGAATATGGTGAAGAAAAAGGTGATTACACGTGAATGGATAGTCTGGTGGAAGATAAATAATCCAGTGACGGTAAAATCCAAAAATATAACTTCAAGAAAATGTAATTGAATTTCTATTTGCACAAGTAAAATCCAAGGAAATCACGTAATTGGAAGATGGTCCCAAAAAATTCCACATATATATATATATATATATATATATATATATATATATATATATATATATATATATATATATATATGTATGTATGTGTGTGTGTGTGTGTTTGGGAGAGACAGAGGGAGAGAGAAAGAAAGGCCAAAAAGCAGAGAGAAAGTGAAAGAAAGACAGGGAAAGGAAGATATAAAAAAACTAGAGGGGAAAAGAGAGAGGTAGAAGATAGAGAGAGGGGTAGAAGAAAAGATAAATGAGAAGAATTTAGAGGGGGAAAGATAGAAAGAAGAGCTGAGAAGAAGGGAGAGAGGTTGGAAGATGAAAAGAACGAGAGAGATGAGAAGGAGGAAAAGGAAGAGAGAAAGATTTGAAGGACAGAGGAATGAAAGAGAGAAATATATGTTGGGGGAGAGAGTAAGAGAGAGGGGGCGAGAGAAAAAAAGAGAAATGAGAACAATGGGAGAGAGAAAAGGAGAGATTAGAAAGAAAATGGATGAGGAAAATAATGAGAGAGATGGGGGGGAGGATAAAAAGAAAGATAAAGAAAGAAAAAAAAGAGACGAAAAAAAGAGGGAGAGAGTGAAAAAGAAGGAGATAAAGGGAAAGAGATGAAATAGAAAATCTACAAATAGACAAAATACCGAGAATGAAGACGTAAAAAAGAAAAAGGGGGTGAGGAAAAGAATGAAGACGTAGGACATTAGAAGGAGAGGGTGATAAAAAGGTTAAAGAAAGAGGGAAAGAAAGAAAGATAGCGAGGACAAAGAGAAGCAAAAGGGAGACTGAAAGAAGGAGAGGGGAAAAATACACTAAACAAAAAGTAAAGAATCGGAAAATGGTAGATGAAAAGTAGAGGGCGATCAAAAGTTTGCAAGAATGGAAGATAGAGAAAAGGAGAGAAAGAGACACAAACGACAATTTGATTTGGTTGAGGGGGAGGGGGGAGGTCAGCGAGAGTGGAAGTGGAGGGGACAGGAGATATGGATATAAATCTGACTGAATTTCCAGGTCACTGAAGCAAAAATTAATCAATTGCACACATTCGTTCCATGTCGTTGGAGTTGCAATGGTGGTTTTGATCGGGGACAGATAGAGCTGAATTATGAGAACAGTTACCATCTTTGGAAGACTTTACCAAAAACCTTTCGAGTGTATGCAATTCATATATATATATATATATATATATATATATATATATATATATATTATTATTATTATTATTATTATTATTATTATCATTATTATTATCATCATTATTATTATTATTATCATCATTATCATTATTATTATGATTATTATTTAATCTAATAATTATCAAATACCTACAGACACTAGTGTTTCATCCTTTCCGGAATATCATCAGTGCAGGGTGTCGCGATTAATGCCAGTCGAGAGACTCGAACCCCGCAAACAGAAGTCATGTCTGGTTTCATTAGCAAGGACCCGAACCAATAGGCTACCGCAAACCGCGAGAGATACAGGTTGAAATTAAACATTTATTCTTATTAAATGCTTTTAGCGTCAGTCAGAGTGATATAATCATGATGTGATTATCTGCGCGTATGAGCTAAGTTGACCGACTTATTTTAACTGAAAGTGCTCAACAATAAGAAACAAGTTTCTTAAAAGGGTTGACATTAAACACACACACACACACACACACACACACACACACACACACACACATATATATATATATATATATATATATATATATATATATATATATATTCACGCGAAATCACTCTTTTCTTCACCCTATTCCCTCTGCTTTACTTTTTGTTATCAAGAAAGATCTATGACTTACTTATAGTTTCATTAAATACTTTTGCAAGCAAAATCCGATCCCGCATTTTGCTAAATCCTACGCTCTGATGAGAAGGAACGTATTTCTTCAAAACTCCACGGATTAAGAACTACCCACTTTTTTAGTTTCCTTTTAAAATTAAATATTTTTTAGTATGTTTTATTAACTATTTGTTCTTATATACAGGGTGTCCACAAAGTCTGACTACATTATGTAGCCAGACTTTGTGGGCACCGTGTAGATTACGTAGCCAGACTTTATGGGCACCCTGTATATATATATATATATATATATATATATATATATATATATATATATATATATATATATAAAATTATTACTATGATAAATTTTTTAATACCTATAGACATTAATGTTTCATCCTTTCAGGAATCTATCAATGCAGGGAGTTATGATTACGGCTGGTTGGGAGATTCGAACCTGGCCACAAAACCATCTGACTCTATTAGCAAGGAACAAGTCTGACAACATAATCTACACGGTGTCCACAACGTCTGGCTACATAATGTAGTCAGACTTTGTGGACACCCTGTATTATATATATATACATACTAGCAGGAAGTCCCAGCATTGCCTGAGATTGAATAAGTTCCACACTACCGATCGTGGTGCACCGGAAAAAAAATCTTCACATGTATTTGAGCAAAAATACATTGTAGTCTGCATTGCGCTGTATAAAACCTACTGTTAATTTTATTAAATTATTTTTATGCAATGGTTTAAAGGTTAAAATGCAAAACTCAAGTATCATTGTTCAGTTGTGTTCCAAATAGACACATTAATTTCAACACGTATATTTAGTGAAATATTGATATCTTACTAATCAGCAATAAAGCGATTGGGGCAGTTTATATATATATATATATATATATATATATATATATATATATATATATATATACATATATATATATGTATATGTGTGTGTGTGTGTGTGTGTGTGTGTGTGTGTGTGTGTGTGTGTGTGTGTGTGTGTGTGTGTGTGTGTGTGTGTGTGTGTGGAGACATTTTCCAATTATATTTCACTTTCTATATATACAAATCCTTAATTTTAGAAATGGTTACAGAGCATATATACAAATAAATGAAAAAAGTCTATATTCCAAATTTCATTATGTTGACCATCTTACGATTTATTCCTATTATTGATATAATAATTGATTTTGCGCAACGAAACAGTTATTGTCAAGAATTGTAAATGTCAACAGAATTAAAGGAATAAATTGTAAACCTTCTGCAACATCATGAAATTTTGAATATAGACTCTTGTCATTTATATATATATATATATATATATATATATATATATATATATATATATATATATACATAAAATAAATACTATCCATTTATCTAGTGTTTCCTTTTAAGATTAAATATGTTTTTAACTCATTTCAAAGTGTTTTTTAACATATTTCATTAACTGTTTGCTCATATATATATATATATATATATATATATATATATATATATATATATATATATAGGGCTTTCTCTTATTTTTCATCCTTATATAGTTGAATTCTCTTTGGTAATTATAAATCTTTTAAAAGTTGGATTATGTAGGTGCTAAGTCTCCGATAGGTCAAATTTAGTTTCTTTTTTTTCTGAGAATTTAAACTGCATTCTTTAAATATTTTTGTACATTTTTCCCCAAATCTTCTTTAGACTATATATATATATATATATATATATATATATATATATATATATATATATATATATATATATATATATATATATATACAGCTCTGTGTGTGTGTGTGGTCACGAATAGGCTCCTATATGGTTGACTATTTAAAAAAACTGATTACATATAATGATAGAAGATGTATCGAGACACAGAAATGGGTATGTTTGATCCTGCGGAACGGTGATTCATTAAAATTGTGGGGTCTGCGTTCGCACCTGGTCCACAAAGTATGGAAATAAAAAATTAAAAAAACGTTTACAAGTGTTTTTGATATGGATGTACATAAGAATATTTTGATAAGTATATTTTAACTTAAATGGGGATGGTATATTAAAATTATGGGGTCTGCGTTCGTGCCTGGCCTCCATAGAATGGAAATAGGCACATACTTAATAAAGACTTTTCATACCTATCTGCATAAGTATACTTTGATAATTATGTTTCAGTTTGAAGAAATATGGTATAATAAAATTATGGGGTGTTCGTTCGCGCCTTAGCTCCATAGAATGGAAATATGTCACAAAGTTTAACAAGGTGTTTTAATATAGATCCACAGAATATTGTAATAAGTGTTTCGGTGTGAACAGGTATAATATAATAAATTATGGGGTTTATCTATTTTATTTTTACTTTCATGATATTTTGCTTTGGTTTTGATACCCCGAAATTCAAAGCTATCTCTTTACAAC